>NW_007249888.1:115600-153776 GCF_000164805.1 Carlito syrichta | reverse complement strand
TTCCAGTGTGGGCGACAGAGTGAGACTCCAACTCAAAAAAAAAAAAAAAAAAAAATTTCACCACTCCATCTCCTGGATCTCCAAGATGTACTGTGTACCCTCAGGAAGCTTAAATGAGACATGTGATATCCACGCCTTTTAAGATAGATGTAATCTCAGTAAAAGTGTGGCAAGAATTCTCTAAGTCCTAGCCTTTCTCCCCTTCCCATCACCACCACTGTATAGAATTGAAGCTTCCCATCTTGCTGTAGGTGGGATGGAAATAATCAGACTTACAGAAAAATTGAAATGAGACCTCTGCTCCCCAAAAGTGCCCTCAGTCCTGGAGGCTTAAAGACATCTGACATTCCACTCTGTTGCTGCCATCTTCTTAAGCCCTGCCCTTTGATCTCAATCCTCAAGCTCCTCTCTGTCCATACTTTTCGTTTATCTCTATGTGTGAAAGAGAATCATCTCTGGGAAAGGAAGGAAGGGATTTCAATGAGATAAAGGGTAGGGAGGATGGGGAAATGGGGGAGCGGGGGTAGGGTGGCTGGCCTAGTGTGGAGTGCTCAGAGGCCTCGTTCCCTGGGACCCTACCTAGGCAGAAGGAGACCCTGGCTTAGACTCTGAAGGGGCAAACAACTGTGTGGCTTCCAGAGCTTGTCGTGGAAATTCACACTGGCAGATTCTTTCTCCAGGATCAGGAAACTCTGTGTAGTTCCAGGGCCAAAGGGATTATAGATGGGAAGAGCCTCTGAATTGGATGGTGGCACTACTTCTTCCCATTCTCTTTCCCTCTATGAAGCAACCAGAAGCCCCAGTGTTTTGACTTGTGCTGCTGTGCTGCTTTGAAGTCTTGCCCCCGTCCTCTACTTCCTGAACTGATCCATCTTCTGGGGCAGGACATGACATTCCTCATACCATCCTTTCTGAAGGGGCTGAGGTAAACCTGGCAGAGCTGGTTAGTGCTGGGCGAAGCCCTGTGGAGTACCCTGATCCAGAGCAGTTGTTACCTGAAGCAGCCAGAAGTGAATGAGAGCAAAACTACAAAACACCTCTGACTTGCTGTTAACCTTCTCTTTCTCCAGCTGAAGGGCTAAGGTGAGCTCAGACCCTTGGGTAATTCTGGGCAGGGCTGGGAGAGGGAATCTCTTACCCAATGCTTGGGGAAGATGAATTCAGCAGGGAGCAGCAGGTGGGGAGTAAGCAGGGAGTAACCAGTCTGGGACAATTGCCTAGAATAAACACTATTGTCTGCCATGGGCTTTTCTGTGCCAGCCTGGGCCTGCTGAGCTGACCGTGTTTAAAGGGCCAGTCATGGGCTAACAGTGGCAAATTGAGATCAGTCCTGCAGAAACAGATCGTGGCAATGCACCTGGATATGAAGATGGAGGGTGGGAGCTTGGGGGACCAGGAATGAGAGAGGAGATGGGAAGTCCCAAGGTAGAGAAGACCCAAAAGGAAGGTGGGAACAAGCATGGGTGACAGTTCATTCTTACCAAAGACTCAATTGCTGCTGTCATCTTGAATGGTTGGTTCAGTTTAAAAGAAAAAGACCAGCCCAGAAACCTCAGAGCCTCTCTCCGGATGTCTGGGTCTGACTTCAGCTATGCCTGGTGCCTTCTCAGCCCCTGGAATGCACGTGTTCCTGCAGCTGCCCCTGTCTGATTTGTCCCTGTGATCCCTTCAATTTTACCCATCTCAAGAGCTATTCTTCTCTTTTATGGGAAACTTGCATCCTTCTATTGTTATTTCCATTACTCTGAAACCCAAACTGAAGACATAAAGATTTAACCATATTAAATCTACACTTTACACCCATTTTACCTACAGTGATCTAATTCAACTCCTACTTCCTGGGAGAGAATTAAGACCCCCTTCTCTCCTATTCTTTTAGACTCAGTGTTAGAAAACATGGTCGAAAGGCCTACTGAGTAGGGCACTGCAGTGACCCAATCTCAGCCCTGGATAAAATGTGCTATCCAGAGCAAAAGAGTACCCACTGATTGGTGTCCTGCAAAACTAGGTCTACCTGACTTCAGGCCTCAAGACCTCTATGAGATATTTTAATTCGGGAATAATAAGCACAGACCTCCCCTAGCAAAGTCCTTTCTTGACCACAGCCTGAGTCAGGTGAAATTCAACTAAAGGAACGAGGGAAGCAGTTGGCTTGGAATACCAGATTGGAGTTACTGCTGCCAGCTTCCTTCTCAAATAATCTCTCAGGAAGAGCCAACGTGATCTATTTTCATTTCAGAGAGAGAGAGAGAGAGAGATGGGGGAGAAAGAGAGGGAAGGAAGGAAGGTGAGAGGGAAGGAGGGGAAATGAAGAGCAATAGTGACCAAGGCAGTGGTTGTGGCAGTACCCCCTTGATTATAACTTGTCTACCTTTTCTCAATTTGCAGCTTTCTTTCTTTTTAAAAAATTTTCTTTGTTGTTTTTAGTTGAGGGCCTCACTCTATTTTGCTCAGGCTAGATTGCAGTAGCATGATCACGTCTCACTGCAGCCTCTACCCCCTGGGCTCAGGTGATCCTTCCTCCTCAGCCTCCCGAGCAACTGGGACTACGGGCATGCACCACCATGCCTGGCTAATTCATTTTTAAATTTTTTTGTGGAGATGAAATTTCACTATGTTACCTAGACTGGAAGCTGCAGCCTTCATCTGAGAGTCAGATAGTTATAGATGAACCAGGAACAGGAGGTAAATAGGGCCAAGGAAAAGTGGGAGGGGCTAGAATCATGGTGGAAGAAGTGGGGTTACACTTCCTTTTTTTTTTTTTTTTTTTTGAGTTGGAGTCTCACTCTGTCGCCCAGACTGGAGTGCAGTGGCCACTCCCGGCCACCGCAGCCTCAACCTGGGGCTCTGGCAATCCTTCCACCTCAGCCTTCCAAGTAGCTGGAACTACAGGTGCGCGCTACCACGCCCCGCTAATTTTTGATTTATTGTAGAGATGAGGTCTCGCCAAGTTGCCCAGGCGGGTCTCAAACCCGCGGACTCAGGCAATCCACTCACCTCGGCCTCTCAAAGTGCTGGGATTACAGGCTGAGCCACCGAGCCTGGCTACACTTCCTTTTACTAATTTTCCAGACAAAGACAAATTGGTAAAACTTTACATGATCGTCTTTCCTTCAGATATTAGGAAGAGTGTATTTACTTGCTCTGCTGTCCCGGTGTGGCAAGATTTTCTTTGTATTTCTTCATATAATGTCAAAACACAGGCAAGACACCCTGAATCCAAGTTTGTAATTTCTTTGAAGGCAAGAGCCCCCCTCCTTGGCCTAATACATTGCACATAAGCAATTAATAAACATTTCTGACTTGAAGACTTTCCATTGCTCCCTGGGCTCCTGTAATTTGGTTTCACAGTAGTCTCTGTTATGACATTCCTTGGCTGCTGCCCAAAATCACCAATCCCTCTGTCTAATCTGAAAGCCAATGGCAGAAAGAGTAATAGTTTCCCCATTAAACCTTGTCATGTCTCCTCACCTACCAAGGCGGAGTACTGCCAGCACAAGGGTGAGTACTAAGATGCTCAGGAATAAGCCACCTCAGAGTTTGGGGCAGAAATTCTAGAAGCAGCCTCCTAAAGGACTTGCATGCCCATTATTGTACTAAAGTATTGCACTAAAAGGGGAAAACTAAATATGGCGTCTGATACCCAAAAAGGCTCTTGGAAAAGTTTTTGCTGCCAGAAATGAGTCTTTCCTTGAGGATAAACTCAACCAATCAGAGTTTTTTCTGATGATGTAATGCTTTGCAAACAAGTTTTATTGGTGGGAAAGCACTTAGGTATTGTGAGGGTGTAGAATTTCCACTGTAGCTCAGGAAAAATTGTCTGTGGCTTCGTTTAAGGTTTGACTGAATTCCTCTGTGCTTATATTTCCAACCAAGCTGAGTTTGTGTTTGGCACTTGTTAAAAATTGAGGAATCCAGAAACTTCCTTGCCTCTGATGTCAAAAGCTGCTGATTCCTTGTCTAAGATGTTTCCATTAAAAAGAAAATCTGCTGATTCCTTCACATCTACAGTTTTGCTGTTGTCATCGCCTAACAGCTAGCTATATGACAATAGTGGTCCTAGAAAACTGGCCAACAGAACATCAGTGCACGACAGTGGGTAGGAAACAATGCCCCCACAGGTCAGGCTACAGAAAAAAAAATTGGGGGGGGTGGAAAGGAAGTTAGCAGGATACGCATGCCTATATTCCCATCTGATGAATTCGTAAGCACACACTTGCCATAAGTCCGCTGTGCACAGAGATGCAGCACTAAAAATAGCTCAGAGCTTATTTCCCTCCTTCCGAATGTGTCGTCCCCAGCTCTAGTGCTTTCCTCCCCCAGACAGAGCCCCTGCTGTCTGCCAGTCTGGGCTGGAATTAGCACACCATTGCCACACAACTCAGTACCCTTGCTGGTGGAGGCCGATCCTGGTGCAGTTCAGCTCTACCTGCTGTTGTGTCCCTTGGTTACCTGCACCCAGGAGGCTGGGCCACCCACCCTTCACCATATATGCAAAAGATGTCATCGACTGACTCGCTCTCTCTGTTATTTCAGACAGCAGGCTGTTCCTGCTCTTACCACTTCATCGCCACACCAGTCTCTCCCTGTGGCTCATCTGCCCAACCCCCATCTCATCTGGGAAACCTCAGGCCAGCTCCCCTTGCTTCGAATCCTCCCATTCCTCCAGTCAATTCCTTTTGCCCAGCTTTTTCCTTTGGCACCCTTTTCCTAAATATGTGACACTTAATTATGGCTGACTCAAACTGTGTTGGTGACTCATGAGTATGTGTTTATATTTTACTCTATACACCACCTATATTTGCCTTTTCCCCCCTGTAACCTAGTAGAAACAGCATTGGGCTTGGAGTCAAATGCCCTGGGAATCAAAACTGGGATAATAAGACTTATATTGCAGGGATTTTGTGAGACTAAACAAGATAATATATACTATACACTTGGCACATAGTAGAAGCTTGGTAAACATTGGTTGAATCTGAATCCCAGAATGTAAACTCTTTAGGTATTTTTCTTCAGATAGATAGGTAGATAGGCACATAGATACTCATATACTACTTCCCCAGAAGTCCGAGGATAAGGATAGGTAATAAGTGCCTTGATTTTTAGCATACCTTTTCAGATCAGGAATTCTTAGCAAATGGGTAACTAAGGGCATCAACAAATTACAATGCCAATGAGATAATACCATTTGGTAATTAGCCCTCACAGGTTGGGAGGGTGAGGGGGAGCTACTTTCAGTGGCATATTTAGGACTAATACCAGAAAAATTGCACCAGGCACAGGTGATGCTCTTGTACTACAGAGGACTGTCCTCCACTTATTTCCTCTTACTCTTCTGGCTTGTTCTTATGCTCAGCTGACATTCAACTACAGAGGTGTTAATGGATAAATAAGGCAGGTCTGATAGGGGTCTGCTGATAATGGCTTAAGGGTCCAGCCTGACTTGTTTTGCCAGGCATCCTATCACATCTGCAAAGTGCCTTCCAAAAGATGAAGACCCTTTGCAGGCCCATGGAAAACATTTTACATGAGATTGGAGGAGAGTGGGAGGCAGGTGGTACTGTTCACGCCTAAGGCCAGTGGGGTGGCTCAGATGCAGAGAGAGGTTTCTTGGGCTAAAGTGGTGGGTGAGACCTCGGCTCCTAACCCTGAATTTCCCTACCTTACTGGCATTTCAGTCTGCTGCCAGGAGGCCAAATGATGGGGACTCAGGCAATGAGCTTCTCACAGTCTTCCAACCACCTCACTTCTCAGCAGCTTCTGGCAGGAAAACTTTCAGAAATCTGGCCTTTCTAAGACAATCCCCAACCCCATTTCTTTTCCAAGAACCAGACAAGGACACCTCTTTTGAAAGGCATCCTGACCTTGTTGTGCACAGTTCTCATTCTCACTGACCAGGGCACCATCCCGAGAGTGAGCTCCACCATCAATCTTACACCCTGGGCACCTTGTTTGCTTCACCCTAATTCCAGCTCTGCAAAGTTACTAGATGGATGAATATGCATGCACTTCTCATTTTTCAATTATTTTGGGGGTGTTTAAAACACATTCCTAATAACTGCTTTATTTCAGCCTCGGTGAAGCCATGTTAGAATTTGGAATCTTTGGCTCCTAGTCTAGAGCTTTCCCTCCATACCATGCTGCCCCAGAACACTCAAACTCAGCATCCATGCAAAAGGGATTGTGCATTTAGCTAAAAGGTAAACATTCCAAACTTTTAAAGAATTTTAAAAAGTGATTTGTGTTTTAAAATAACTTTTTTTTTCTTGAGTTGGAGTCTCACTCTGTCGCCCAGACTGGAGTACAGTGGCCGCTCCCAGCCACCCGCAGCCTTGACCTGCTGGGCTCCGGCAATCCTTCCGCCTCAGCCTTCCAAGTAGCTGGAACTACAGGCACGCGCTACCACGCCCGGCTAATCTTTTGATTTATTGTAGAGATGAGGTCTCGCCAAGTTGCCCAGGCGGGTCTCGAACCCACGGGCTCAGGCAATCCACTCACCTCAGCCTCCCAAAGCACGGGATTACAGGCTGAGCCACTGAGCCCAGCTTAAAATAATTTTCAAAGAGACAAAACATTGGGTTTTGAGTTTTCACCCAAGATACTCAATAAACCTGTAATAGTAGCTTGATAAATGATGATAAATTGGGAGGCTGAGGTAAGCAGATTGCTGAGCCTGCAGGTTCAAGACCCGCCTGGGCAGCAAGACCTCATCTCTACAATAAATCAAAAAATCAGCCGGGTGTGGTAGCGCATGCCTGTAATTCCAGTTACTTGGAAGGCTGAGGTGGAAGGACCGCCGGAGCCCAGCAAGTCGAGGCTGCGGTGGCCGGGAGCGGCCACTGCGCTCCAGTCTGGGCGACAGAGTGAGACTCCAACTAAAAAAAAAAAAAAAAAATTGGCCAGCCTGGGTGTTTTCACCTCTCTTACTTCTGTGTCATTTACTAGTGTTACCTAGGCACCTGGACACTGCTTTTCCTGGGAGGAGAGGGCAGATAGAAGAGCCATGTGACTGTGTTGTCTTGGGAAAGCCTTTCTCAACTGACGCACATCTTCTGTTAGTAGATCTGTATCCAGCCTCACCAAATCTGCTTGGCTCCAGGAACTGGTGCCTTCAATCTGTAGGCCCAACTCCGCTGTATTCTCAAGCCAGAGCAGACCAAGTTAGGTACAAGAGGGAAACTGTAGATCTTTCTGTCTTAGTCCTGGTATTCATATTCTCAGAAATGAGGCCCTGGGTGACCATTTATCCCCAAAGCTGCAGTCTCCTTTCCTCCTTTGTCCTTACTTAAAATGACTAGCATTTTTCTTGTTTTCTTCAGTGCTATACCCATTCTCCTTCTAGGGTGGTACCTGTTGTGAAGTCCTGCCCCTTAGTGTGGCCCCAATCACAGTATCTCTCGCTAGATCCTTGACCTGAGGCACTGGACTCTGCTTTTGCTATCCCCAGCTCCTTGTTGGATCCTGGTTCAATCATTCCCATCACCAGGAATAAATGCTGCCTTTCTGATGTCAATCACTTTCCCTGTGTCTCCATAGCCTGTCTCTAACGTATGTCTGGATTGATGCACAGTCAGCCTGGGATTTTCCACGGTCAACCCTCGTCCCCAATTTGGACTGTGGGCTCTGCCTGTGGGCCATAGTAGTAATGTGTTGCTTTCTATTGTCTGTCTTACCCCGTAATTATTTAAATCAAACTGACTACACCTTAAACCTGCTGTTTCTTGAGAGCAAGACTCAAATGGTAGCTCACATTTGAAGCAAACTGTTCAAATCCTATTCCCATCCCACCCTCCATTCTTGGCTATCTGATTTTAATTCCTGCCTTTGGCACTGCCCAAATCTGTCATTCTTCCTTTTTTTAAAAATCCTATTTGGACCTTGCCTTTCTTCCCTGATTTCTAGCTGACTTATCCTTCCTCCAGGTATTCCCATTGTCTCAAAGAAGGGTCTATGTTGTACTTCCTGGTCCTTCAGAAATCCTCATGCCTTTTCCTTGCCAGCCCTTGTCATGTCTCAGTCCATCTTCCATCTCCTCAACCCCCCTATGGTTTGAGACCTACTTTTATGCATTAATGGGGAGTATGATACATGGGTAAGTTCCCTAATTTAAAGAGCTAGGAGGGAGAACGAGATACCTTAGCTTCATCTTCACCCAATTTTCTCCTCCTTCCTCTCAACCAAGTTCATTGTTGACTATGTTAAAACTCGTAGCAGGCATGCAACCATATATTCAGTTTTGTACTTATTTTAAAAATCAGTCCCGAATTCAATTGTTTACTTGTCCTACTGCAAATTTTGATTTTTTGGTTGAGAAAGCATAATCACCACAAATATATGTGGTGGAGACAGTACTCACCAAATACCCCATACACTCCCCCCCCACATCCCAACATAGTGAGGACTATGCACTAGTTCTGATCAATAAACTACAAATGAAAGCACCTTCTTCATTCCTCTCTTCCCCTGCAGTGGCCTTGATAGCTACATGTTGAGGTGGATCTCTGAGCTATCAGATGGAAGGATGTCTCCACTGACCCAAATTGGATTTTACATGAATCAGAAATACAACTTTGATGTGTTAAGTCACTGGATATGTAGGGTTTGTTTGTTATCACAGAAAAGCTTAACATCGTTCTGACTAATGCAATATAAAAAGCTTAACCAAGTGTAGAGATTTATTCCTGCTTTTGCCAGTACCCAAAGTATTGTTTTTTAAATAAATTAAAATGCATACAAATCATATGTGTTTATTATGGAAAATTATGAATTACAAGTAAATAAAAATAAAAAAAGGAAAGCAAAATAATCTACAATCCTCTTGGCCTGAGACATCAATTGACAACATTTTGGTATCTATACATCATGTTATTCTATGTATATAAAAATATATATGTGTGTATATATGCATACAGATATATATTTATGTTTGCATATTGTTATATAACCTACTTTGTTTTTTGACAATGTATTCTGCTTATTTCCCCAAAGCAATAAATACTACTTTAGGACACAATCATTAATCATTGCATAACATTGCAATATGACAGCACTATGATTTATATACTGTTGGACAGTATACTATCTTCTGCTACCTAAATTGCTTCAGTAATGTTTTTGCTTCTTTTCTACATATTTTATCACTTCTTCTCCTACTCACAGACTGACTCTTAATTATCTACACTCATAGAATGCAAATGAGATAATCCCAAAATAATAAAAGTGGTCATGAAATTCACAACATGATAATTTTGGATGGGGAAGGAAGAAGCAAAGTTTGTGCAATGTATTCATCCTCATAATGATTATTATTTTTATTGCTTGGTAAATTTTAATTTTTTTTCTCTGAGTAGTAAAACTGACTTGGAGTTAGCAAAGCAGGGTAGGTAGTGATAGGAAGCTATTTTAGTTAGCATTAGGTGTGACAACGAGAAACAACAACAACAAAACAATGAACTTAAAATTACAGTCGCTTGCTGGGCTCGGTGGCTCAGCCTGTAATCCTGCGCCTTTGGGAGGCTGAGGTGAGTGCATTGCCTGACCCCGTGGGTTCGAGACCCGCCTGGGCAACTTGGCAAGACCTAATCTCTACCACAAATCAAAAATTAGCCAGGCGTGGTAGTGTATGCCTGTAGTTCCAGCCACTTGGAAGGCTGAGGCAGAAGGATCGCTGGAGCCCAGCAGGTCGAGGCTGCGGTGGCCAGGAGCGGCCACTGCACTCCAGTCTGGGCGACAGAGTGAGACTCCAACTCAAAAAAAAAAAAAAATTACAGACGCTTAAACAAGACAGAAGCTTATTTCATTTTCAGATAAAAGTCTGGAAGTAGACACTCCCATATGGCACTGCCTAGAGTATCAGAGACTCAGGTTTCTTCTACTTATTCTCTGTGGATTTTTTTTCCATTCCCAAGATCACCTAACAAGATCTGAAATAGTTTCTTTAACACAAGCCATGCCATCTACATTCCTCCCAGAGGAAAGGATATAAAGCAAGAAGAAGAAAATGTCACTCTTTTAAAATGAATTTTTGTGCAAGTTGAACATATCAAGTCCACTTAGACACTTGGCCACATATAGATGCAGGGGAGACTGGGAAATTTTGTCTTTATTCTTAGTGTCCATGTGCTAAGATAAACTCAGGGATGCTATTGCTCTAGAAGAAGAGAAGAATAGATAGCAGGGGACAACCAGATATCTCTGCTATGAGAACCAACAGGTGATTTATAATTTTCAAAAGTAAATAACCCAGTCCCGTCCCTGATGGAGGAGGTTCCAACAAAAGGAAACTATCTATTACATCAACAATAAAATGTAATCAAACTCTCACAATGAACAGATGGACTAAGAAAATACACATTCAGTGCTTTAATCCCTGCTGGATTTCTGAAATTAGCCAACTCCTTCTGAATGAACATATACTAAAGGAAAACAACAACTGATAACTCCTCAAACATCTTAATTAGCACCAGCTATCATCAGAATAGTGCTATATAATATGTCAGAAGCTGAGCACAGCAGATTCCAGGCACACCTAGGCCTAATTCCCAAATCCCTCAAATAAAGCAAGTAAGAAGAGTAAGCTGTGTATACAGCAGGAAAAGCCAGTCACCTTTGCACTTCCAAGCCTTTGCTCTTGTTGCTCCGACTGCCTAGAATCCCTTGTCCCTTCTCTATTTGAAGAAATGCTGCTCTTCTTGCTCATTCTTTAAGGTACTATTCAAATATTTACTTCTTTTTTTTTTTTTTTTTTTTTTGCGTTGGAGTCTCACTCCGTCGCCCAGACTGGAGTGCAGTGGCCGCTCCCGGCCACTGCAGCCTCGCCTGCTGGGCCCCGGCAATCCTTCTGCCTCAACCTTCCGAGTAGCCGGAATTACAGGCATGCGCTACCACGCCCGGCTGATTTTTTTGATTTTATTGTAGAGATGAGGTCTCGCCAAGTTGCCCAGGCGGGTCTCGAACCCGCGGGCTCAGGCAATCCACTCACCTCAGCCTCCCAAAGGCGTGGGAGCCAACGAGCCCGGCTATATTTACTTCTTAGGATGCCTGTTCCTTGACCCTTTAATTTTGTGGTCTATTCATGCATTCATTCATCAAAGAGTGATAGACTCTATCATGTACCAGTCACTGTACTATGCATTGTGGGTTGGAGTGAGGAATCCATGGGCAAATTAAACATGTCTGTGCCTCAAATCACATATAACCGTAATTGCATTGGCTGGGGTATCCCTTCTCCAATGTGCCGGGCTGTCTGACTAAGCAAAGAATAGAGATTTTCTAGAGAGCAGAAACCTAGCAGTGTAATTAGCAAATATTTACAGCGCTCTTACTATGTGCCAGTACTGTTCTGTTCTATGTGCAGTGAGTATATTGACTCTTCTTTTTTTGTTGTTTTTTGAGTTGGAGTCTCACTCTGTCGCCCATACTGGAGTGCAGTGGCCGCTCCCGGCCACCACAGCCTCGACCTGCTGGGCTCTGGCGATCCTTCAGCCTCAGCCTTCCACGTAGCTGGAACTACAGGCGCGTGCTACCACGCCCAGCTAATTTTTTGATTTATTGTAGAGATGAGGTCTCGCCTGCCCAGGCGGGTCTCGAACCCGCGGACTCAGGCAATCCACTCACCTCAGCCTCCCAAAGGCGCGGGATTACAGGCTGAGCCACCAAGCCTGGCTATACTGACTCTTCTAAGTCTTAGGTCAATCCTGAGTATGTATCTATCATTGCCCTATTTTAAAGATGATGAAACTGAAGCACAGAGATATTAAGTAACTTGCCCAAGGTCACACAGCTAGTAACTAGTAATGTTAAAAGTGAATCCAGGCAGAACTTTCCCTAGTGTGCACAGTTAACTAATATTCCATACTTTATTATTATTCACTCTGTTCTGTATTCCCAATATTTTATTTATTTATTGAGTCAGAGTCTCACTCTGTCGCCCAGGCTGGAGTGCAGTGGCACGTTTACAGCCACCTTAGTGTCGACCTGCTGGGTTCTGCTGATCCTTCCGCCTCAGCTTTCCAAGTAGTCAGAACTACAGGTGCACACTACCACACTCAGCTAAATTTTTGATATATTGTAAGAGATGAGGTCTCACCAAGTTGCCCAGACTGTTCTCAAACCCCTAGGCTCAGGCAATCCTCTTGCCTTGACCTCCCAAAGTGCTGGCATTACAGGCTTGAACCACCGTGCCTGGCCATATTCCCAGTATTTTATAGGATACCTGAAATGTAGTAGGTATTGAATGAACATGTGTTGAATGGAAATGAGTTAGCTACTCAACACTGGGAGAGTTATCCTCTCTGAGCCACAAGTACTACAAAGACAAAAATGAGAAGTTAGAGTAGAGGACCTCTAAGATCCCTTGAAACTCTGAGCTACAGAATTATATATTTTTTCATATTTCACATCCTAAATAATCTTCTCACTTAGGTCTGGAGGAGATCTTGAGGGATCCTCTGATGGAATCCTGAACTTTAACCAGACTTCATTCACAGGACCTAGGTGAGAATTCTTTTAGTTTATCGAGTCCTTTAAGATGCCCCACCTTTTTGAGAATCAGAAGTAGATGATAAAGAGATTTTATGAATAATATACCATAGCAGGATAGATAGGATATACAAAAAGTTTCTTCATACCGTGGAAAGATAAAGTGCTTTCCTCTTTTATAGACAGTAGCTTTACAGCAAAGAACATTTTGGTCACATTTCACTTCAATTTTAAGGGACCTTGGATTGTGTCCTTTAGCTGACAATGGACTTGTAATAGAGAAATCACTATAATGCTTCTCAGACCTCTATTCTTTGTAAGTTTAGCTGCAAACAATACGTTGTCCCCAACAGGTTGTTTTAAATTACTCTTTCAAATAATACTATGGCATGACATTTTTCCTTCAAAGACCTAAGTGTACGGTGCCAGACCTTTGACCAAAGGGCCAGAAAATCCCCATGATCTGACCAAATGCCAGTTGAGGTCATTATACTTTGGCTGGTCTCCTCCTCCCCATGGTGTCAGCTGGCTACATTAGCCTTCACCATCCAGCTCCTGCTGCCTGGTAATCACTGAGTTGGCAGGACTGCCTTCTCTGGTGAATAATGGTCAGAAAAAGGCATTGAGTTGGGCTAGCACTGACTGTAGGAAAGAATATTGGTGGTAATAAGCTTCTCTAAGCTGAAATCAACACATGTATTATTTTCTCTGCCGGTCAGAAGTCAACAGGGAGCAGGACTGTATACTCTCGCATTTGAGGATTTAACGCACTGTATATGGTTTTGACTGTTTTCTGAAAGTCCCTGATGTAATGATTTATCATTTTGCTGAGACAGGAATTGGATGCAAGCTCTGTGAGAATGTCATAAAGCTCATAGCGAGTCACCTTTCGAGGTAGTGATCCTAGTCAACCACCTAGCTTCTGGGTATGTGTCCATTTGAGTATCTAATATATGATTTCTTTTAATTTTCTTGATGTCCCAATGAAATTCCTATTATTATCCCCACCTTACACGTGAGATAATTACATGTTCTAGTGTTACTCACACATTTAAAAATATTTAGAGATTTAAGAATGTTTTCCTTCCAAAGTTTATTTTGTGAGAAAAGGGCTGGGGACAAACTTTAGGCACAAAGAAGTGAGTTCATAGCATACACATCATCATCACTGTATGAAGGCTCCTGTTTTTTTTTTTTTTTTGAGTTAGAGTCTCACTCTGACGCCCAGACTGGAGTGCAGTGGCCGCTCCCGGCCACCGCAGGCTCGACCTGCTGGGCTCCGGTGATCCTTCCACCTCAGCCATCCGAGTAGCCGTAATTACAGGCACGCGCTACCACGCCCGGCTGATTTTTGATTTATTGTAGAGATTAGGTCTCGTCAAGTTGCCCGGGCGGGTCTCGAACCCGCGGGCTCAGGCAATCCACTCACCTCAGCCTCCCAAAGTGCGGGATTACAGGCTGAGCCACCGAGCCCGGCTAGAGCTCCTCTTTTGATTGGTGGATTGATGTCTTCATCCCCAATCTTCACTTTCATTATCTTCTTCCATGATTTCTTGTACATGATCCTCGAAAATTTAATATTCTCTCTGTGTTTTGACTTACATAAATGACATTGTACTTACATCTCATTCTCTTTCTTACTTCTTAAACTCAAAAGTAAGATTTCACTAATCAAAGAAATATGTAACTGGCATTACATCTGTAAAGCACATAACCAGGCAGTCTTGCAAAATCATTTTCTTACTGGTTATATATACCTTTATTGACTCAGTTTGTGGAGTTTAAAAGTATGAGGTAGAGCCCAGAAACATCTGTGGAACTCTCTGCTGAGCTTTAGCCTGCTCCCAGTAGGTGCTGTCATCATTGATCTTTCAACAACCACCTGCTCATTACCTGAACAACCACAGTTCCTAGCAGAAAATGATTTTCTTTGTCCATCTCTTTCTCATAATCCAGTCACCAAAATTAAATGAATCAGGAGAAATATTCTGTACCACTCTGTTACATTATACTATTTTGCATGGTCCATTTTTATATAAAGCCCTACATTGTTGGCTGGGTTTGCTGGCTCAGTCTGTAATCCCAGCACTTTGGGAGGCCGAGGCAAGTGGATTGTCTGAACCCGCAGGTTTGAGACCCACCCGGGCAACTTGGCAAGACCTCATCTCTACAATAAATCAAAAATTAGCTGGGCATGGTAGCGCGCGCCTGTAGTTCCAGCTACTTGGAAGGCTAAGGAGGAAGGATCACTGGAGCCCAGCAGGTCAAGGCTGCGGTGGCTGGGAGCATGCCACTGCACTCCAGTCTGGGTGACAGAGTGAGACTCCAACTCAAAAAAACCCAAAAAACAAAAAACCCTACATTGTAAAAGATATTACCAATTACTTAACCAAAATTCACATTTTTATTTTTCTTACAATCAGAACTTGGACATTATTCAGGATGACATGGGTCTAGCTATAAAACTACATTTCCCAGTCTGTTTGGCAGCTGGAGTTTCATGTGACAGTTATTGCCATTAAAATGAAAGCCAAAGTTATTATGTAAGATTTTCAGGAATGCTCTTTAAAGGGAAATAACTCAGTTGGCACCCACAGTTGCCCTTGTCTTTTCTTCTTCCTACCTAGAATGTGGTCATGACGCCTGGGGGTGAGGGTGGAACAGGTGCCATGCTGGTGTCATGAAGGTGTTCCAGTGACATCATAGAGCTACCATAACCACCCTGGACTATCTTCTAGGTATTTTGTAATGTAAGAAGAAATAGATCCTTTAGGGGCAACCCCTTTGGGTTCCCTCCCACTGCAGGAGCTTCTCTGTCCTCTCAATAAATCCTGCTTTCTCAAAAAAAAAAGAAGAAGAAAGAAAGAAACCCTTTAATGATGTCACCCATTGTTTTTGTGTATTATCTATTACATGTAGTCAAACACAAATCTTGATTACCATTTGTTTGCTTTTGACAAAGCTCTTCTCCCAACGAATCTCACGTGGATCCAAAGGCAGCCTGATAGAGAAACCATCTGATCATCCTTAGACAGCCCAGTGTTCTCCAGCTCAGACCTGTAGTGTTCATTTATCCAGCGTGTATATTCTGCCTCTCTTCTATCTTATGAACTTTCTGTGGGTAATACAGAATATCACCGTTTGGTTTAGAGGTTTGTGGCAGATTCTTTCTCCCTTGTTGGTGGAAACATCTTCCAAAGATAAAGGTAGACCATGACACATACTTACTTTCCTGGTCTCCTTTACACTAAGAGTATGAACATGTGACTTAATCCTATCCCAAGAGACCTGAAGGGAAGGTGACTGGGAAGACTAATAAAAAGGACATGTGGAAACAAATGTCCTTTTTTCTTCAATGGAAATGATGCCTAGAAATGCTGAGTCTCAGCCTGTAATCCCAGCACTTTGGGAGGCTAAGTTCAGTGGATTGCTTGAGCCTACATGTTGGAGACCAGCCTGGGCAACTTGGTGAGACCTCATATCAACATAAATCATGAAAAAAAATTAGCAGGGTGTGGTAACACAAGCTTATAGTTCCAGCTACTTGGAAGGCTGAGGCAGAAGGATTGCCAGAGCCCAGCAGGTAGAGGCTGCGGTGGCCGGGAGCGTGCCACTGCATTCCAGTCTGGGTGACAGAGTGAGACTCCAACTCAAAAAGAAAAGAAAAAAAAAAAAGAAATGTTGAGTCATCTGTGGCCAGCGACATGGGGAAAATGGTAAGACATCAATGGGAAGCACTCGGGTCCCTGACAAACCACCCTGTCCTATCCCCATCCCTGACACGAACTGCCTTTGAACATCTGGCTGCTGTTTGTACCACTTTTGAGAATATTCTGTTTTGGGCACTTGAAATAACTCTTATGGTTACAGAGGTGTCAGAATAGGGCTGGCCTCCCACTTCAGCATTTCTGGGTCTCTTTCCTTAAATCAAGTGCCTTAATTCCTTAGCCAGTTGGATCTCTGGGCAGCCTGCTTGGCTGGCCATTCAAACATGCCCAGACAGGTCTGAATCTGCAAGGAGTATTGTTTAGGCTTTATCCTGGGATTCCTGCTTTACATGCTTAATGTGTTCCCCATTTAGTACTGCATATTTTAATACAATAACCACTGTATGGTATGCTATTTTAAAAAATAGTAAAACAGTTTTTTGTTTTTAAGTTTATTTATTTATTTATTTATTTTGAGTTGGACTCTCACTCTGTCACCCAGACTGGAGTGCAGTGGCTGCCCCCGGCCACCGCGGCCTCGACCTGCTGGGCTCCGGTGATCCTTCCGCCCCAGCCTTCCAAGTAGCTGGAACTACAGGCGCGTGCTACCACACCCGGCTAATTTTTGATTTATTGTAGAGATGAGGTCTCGCCAAGTTGCCCAGGTGGGACTCGAACCTGCAGGCTCAGGTAATCCACTCACCTCAGCCTCCCAAAGGTGCGAGATTACAGACTGAGCCACTGAGCCCAGCTGTAAAACAGTTTTTTTGTTTTGTTTTGTTTTGTTTTGGGGTTTGTTTTTTTTTTTTTGAGTTGGAGTCTCACTCTGTCGCCCAGTCTGGAGTGCAGTGGCTGCTCCCGGCCGGCCACTGCAGCCTCGACCTGCTGGGGCTCCGGCGATCCTTCCGCCTCAGCCTTCCAAGTAACTGGAACTACAGGCGCGCGCTACCACGCCCAGCTAATTTTTTAATTTATTGTAGAGATGAGGTCTCACCAAGTTGCCCAGGCGGGTCTCGAACCCGCTGGCTCAGGCAATCCACTCACCTCAGCCTCCCAAGGCCGGGATTACAGGCTGAGCCACCGAGCCCGGCTTGTAAAACAGTTTTAAGCTAATTGAAAAGTATTTGTAAGGGAAAGCAGATTGTTTTAAAAAAAATCAGTATTATATACAAAACCCACAGTCATGAATTAAAATAAGTGGAGTCAAACATAGCCCTAAACTTCTATCATCTAGTTAAAATATTTCAAAATAATTTGTAGGTTTTTAAGGAACAGTCGATAGCATTAAAAGAAGATATCAGGTCAGGCTCAGTGGCTCAGCCTGTAATCCCAGCATCTTGGGAGGCCTAGGCGAGTGGATTGCCTGAGCCTGCAGGTTCAAGAGCAGCCCCAGGCAACTTGGTGAGACCTCATCTCTACAATAAGTCAAAAAAATTAGCTGGGTGTGGTAGCGCGCGCCTGTAGTTCCGGCTACTTGGAAGGCTGAGGTGGAAGGGATCGCTAGAGCCCAGCAGGTCAACGCTGGGGTGGCTTTGAGTATGCCACTGCACTCCAGCCTGGGTGAAGAGTGAGACTCCAACTCCAAAAAAAAAAAAAAGACACCAAAGGATAAATACTTTATTTTCTACAAATAAGTATTGTATTTCCATGGACACACTCTAATATTTCTCTAGATGAAAGGTTGCACCTAATCTGGTGGTATTAATCTGTGTTCTAGATCAGATAGAGACTACAGGACAGATGGGCTGCATATTTATTATTTATGTCCAAAACTTCAAGATACATATACATTTTAAATTGTTCCTTGGCCTCTTTTCCTGCCATGGCAGGAGTGACACTTAGATGGTAATTTCTAAACTTAAGAACTGCAGCAGTCGGGCTCAGTGGCTTAGCCTGTGATCTCGCACCTTTGGGAGGCTGAGGTAAGTGGATTGCCTGAGCCCGCGGGTTCGAGACCCACCTGGGCAGTGAGACCTCATCTCTACAATAAATCAAAAAATCAGCCGGGCGTGGTAGCTCATGCCTGTAATTCCGGCTACTTGGAAGGCTGGGGCGGAAGGATCGCCGGAGCCCAGCAGGTTGAGGCTGCGGTGGCCGGAAGCGGCCACTGCACTCCAGTCTGGGCGACAGAGTGAGACTCCAACTCAAAAAAAAAAAAAAAAAAAAAAAGAACTGCAGCTCTGTCTAACTTACACAAGACCCCTTTTTGAAAAGTAAAGATTTCAGCCAATCATCAGAATGGGTTCAGGTTCACAGGCAAAAATGGAAATGATTAAATTTTTTACTTTTCATAGAAATTAGGGTGAAGTAGAAATATGGTCTTCGTTGTTGTTGCTGTTTTTCCTGAAGAAGATATCAAATGACCAAGAGGAAATCTCTAACTTGTTATAGTTAGAGAAAATATCTTATATCAGTGTATTACAACTACACATTGTTAACAAGAATGGGTAGTGACACTGCCAGTATTAAACAAGTTCAAGAAGAATAGGAAAGAAAAGAACTTTTGAGAACATCATGTGCTTTCCTTAGCAGTGCTCAGACCGCAGGAGAACATGTGACTGAAGAACAGTTGTCGCAGAACCAGAGCGGAAAGGAATCTGAAGAGGCAAATCACTTTAAATTTCACTAATGAGAAAACACATCCGGGGTCTTGTTACTGGCAGATTCTGGATGAAATGTCAGATCTCCTGATTCTCTCGCTTCAATGTTCTTCCCCTACACCATTTGCCCAAAAGCAATCAAGAAAATGACGAGGGAGAGGAGACACTGCAACTTTGTGTATCAATGATGGTTATGATTTGCTCCTAGGAGCAAAGGAAAACAGAAGGAAATTTTCTACAGATCTCTAAATTGAAGAAATGACTTCAAAAATGCCTAAATATTCCCCAACAGTCTCACTGAGATAAGAAGGAATACTTACAAGCATCATGTGTCACTCACTCCTCCCCACCTTCAATAGTATATAAAGTCAAAGAACTAGGCTAAATAGGAGTCACAACATAAACATTATTAGGACTTTAGTGGGCTTTCTCTGCACCTGAACGACGCAGGGCTTGCAGTTGCTATGAAAGGGGCTTGGGGTCCAGTTTTACTTCTCCAAACTCCGAGGGACTGTGTGAAGCGGGAACATCAGCCATGCTCCAGATCACTTTGCCCAGTGACCTCTGAGGATGTACCTGTGTACTCCACTCAGAATGAATGGGCCAGCCCGGACCCTGTGCAGAGGGCCCCATTCATGGAGGTGATGCTGGAGAATTATGGAAATGTGGCTTCCCTGGCTTTTCCATTTACCTGTCCTTTTCTGGCCTCCCTAGTTGGTGCAAGGGAACTGCCATGGGGCCATGATCTCTGAGAACCCATGGGCAGGGAGGCCCTTGGATGTGTCTGTCTAGGGGGCGAGGCCAGAAATGAGATGGAAGGATTAACTCCAAAAAAACCAGAGTTCCAGCCGGGCTCAGTGGCTCAGCCTATAATCCCACGCCTTTGGGAGCCTGAGGTGAGTGGATTGCTTGAGCTCACGTGTTCGAGACCCGCCTGGGCAACTTGGCGAGACGTCATCTCTACAATCAATAAAAAAATTAGCCGGGCGTGGTAGCATCCACCTGTAGTTCCAGCTGCTTGGAAGGTTGAGACAGAAGTATCGCCGGAGCCCAGCAAGTCGAGGCTGCGGTGGCCGGGAGCGGCCACTCCACTCCAGTCTAGGCAACAGTGAGACTCCAACTCAAAAAACCCCAAAAAAACAAAAACAAAAACCAGAGTTCCTCAGACTGACATCCAGAGGGCTGCCAGGGAATGTTCCTCAGCACCCAGCATCTTGCCCTTGGGAGCGGCCTAGAATGACCCCAAGGTCACTGGATAGTTATAACAAAATCAAAGCAGGGAGATTTCATAGATGGGTCATCCAGGCATCATGAACTCTGTGCTGTGCAGAGTGGGGAAAAAAAGTGTGGGAAATTAGGAACGAATATTAGTGTCCACACACAACTTGCTATGAGTTAGACAGTTCCTAGTGGTCAGTTACGAATGTGGAAATGTGACATATTTCGGTAGAATGACAGACTTTCACTGACATTAGAGATGTCACACTGGTGAAAATTCTTGGATGCAAGAATGTGGAAAAGATTTCAGATATAATTATTACTTCTTAGGCTTCAGATAATTCACACTGGAAATAAACCATTTAAATGTAAAGAATGTGGGAAAGATTTAAATTCAGACATAGCCTTGATTCAGCATCAAAGAATCCACACTGGGGAAAATCTATGAATGTAAGGAGTGTGGCAAGGCCTTCAGGAGCAACTCAGTTTTCCTTCAGCATGGGAGCTTCCACCCTGGGGAGAAACTATGAATGCGACTAATGTTGGAAAACTTTCAATTGTAGCCAAGCTTCATAGTCCATCAGCGAATGCACACTGGGAAAAAAACTTATGAATGTAAAGCGTGTGGGAAATAATTAAGCTTTAACATAGCCTTGACTCAGCATCAGTGAATTTACACTGCAGAGAAGCCTTTTGAATGTAAGGGAAGGCATTCAGTCAGAAAATAACCCTGCTTCAGCAAAAGCGAGTTTGCACAGGTGAGAACCCTTCTGAGTGTAAGATATGCAGGAAAACTTCAGTTGATGTGGAAGATTCAGAAGACTCATTCTGCATTAGAAACCCCACACTCAGAAAACACCAGAGCAGCCACTGGACTATCCATAGTTAGGCTTACTATGCCCCTCCTTGTTTCTCCCTGTGTTCTTGATTTTTAACAACGTCCTCACTGTCCTTCCTGGCTGATTCTTCACCATCTGCTTCTGTTCATATGGCTCTGTATATTTGGCATGCCCACTTCTCTACCTGTTCAGTCGTATGTTTAATTCTGACTCTTCGCTTCCATCATGACATCTTCCTCAAATTCTCTGAGTCCTTGCCTTCCCAACATAAATATTCTTTACAGTTAGAAAAGGCAAAAACAAAAAACAAACCCTAAAACTTACAAACATAAAAGGAAATGTAGGTTTCCAGATTTAAAAGATAAACTTAGTGCCCAGCAAAATGAATTGGAGAAAAACTTACATTCAAGAACATCACTATGAATTACATTCAAGAACATCACTATGAAAATATCAAGCTTAAAGAAGAGATCCTAAAAAGTTTCTAGAGAGAGAAAAAGAAAGATCACAAAAGAACATGGCATCAGATTTCTCAACAGTAACCTTGAAAATTAGGTGACAATAGTGTATGCCTTACGTAGCCATAAGGAAGAACAAAATCATGAATTTTGCAGCAACCTGGATGGAATTAGAGTTTATAATACTGAGTGATCTTTCACAGAAGCAAAGATCTGTGTATCACAAGTTCTCACTCATAAGTGGACCTTGAACAACTACAGTAATACTATAGGAAAAGGATTGATAGTGGCGGGAAACTATGGGGGGTGGGGAGGCAGGGAGTTGGGATTAATGGTAGTAGATATCTGCCTGGGCGGGGCACATCTCATCAACAAGAGTACCTTCACGGTGAATATTTGTATACCTAACCCTTAACTGTACCCCACAGTTTTAAAATAAATTTAAAAAATAATCTGGGCTCAGTGGCTCAGCCTGTAATCCCGCGTCTTGCGAGGCTGAGGTGAGTGGATTGACTGAGCCCGCAGGTTCGAGACCCTCCTGGGCAACTTGGAGAGACCTCATCTCTACAATAAATCAAAAAAATTAACTGGGCGTGGTAGCGCGCGCCTGTAGTTCCAGCTACTTGGAAGGCTGAGGCGGAAGGAACTTTGGAGCCCAGCAGGTCGAGGCTGTGGTGGCCGGGAGCGGCCACTGCACTCCGGTCTGGGCGACAGAGTGAGACTCCAACTCAAAAATAAATAAAAAAATAAATAAAAAATAAAAAAATTCTAAGGGAAAATGATTCCTCTTGGAATTCTGTGCCCTCAAAGTAAGTGTGGAATAAAGCCATTTCAAACTCGTTAGATCTGAAACCCTTTATCTCCTATGCATACTATCTTAGATATGCACCACCAAACAGGTAGTAAATTAGGAAATAAAAACACAGGTATGTGGACACTATTACAATCTTTTTATCGAAGTCTCGAAGTCTCGTAAGTTCAAAAACAGAGAGATCCTGTCCATGGGCAACCTTGTATATCTTGAAGGACAATCTTAGCAGGATGCAAACAGTCCGAGATCTACCTTAGGTGGAGGATCCTACTTATTCTGCAGTTACTTTTCTCTATTCAGGTGCAATCTGTGTCCTTGCAAAGTTCAGGATGTATATATCCTCTGAATTAGATGCAAGGCCCTATTTGTCTTAACCTTATCTTAAACTTAGTTTATTGATAGTCCATGTTACCTAAAGCAGGAAATATTTTCTTGCAACTTCATTAGTTATTTTTTATAATCATGGAAGAACATATCATTATTTTTTGCTACCTGGGGAAATGAGGGAAGGTGTAAATGTGTTCTGTTTTAGCATCTACTTTTTCAGGCAGCTTGATTTTGCCCATGGTAGGAAGTAGAGGGTAGCAGTCAATAACACAGAGCTAGGAAGCTTTTGGTTAGAATCCAGGTGGGTGACCTTGCTTGAGTTAAAGAAACTTTGTGTACTAATTTCCTTATCTGTAAAATGGCGATGACAATTAATCTACCTTATAGGTTTCTCTTCTTTTGTGTTTTTGTTTTTGAAAAATGACCATCTCTCAAGTTGATCTTTTTCAATGAACTTTTAGAATTTTTCAAAAAAAATTATTCAAATCCTAGAAATAAGACAAGGATGGGGAGCACATCTTTTTAATATCATATGGGGACAAAGGCCACCTTAGGATTATTTACTATTAATTTAAGGTCCCAGACTTAGTAACATTACTTGCTAAGTTGTAGACTTTTGTCTGGTAGAGATGCAAATAACTTCTATCATATGAAACAGATCATCTCAAAGATGTATGACCTGTTGGGCAACAGTCAGTTTTTTTTTTTTTCGAATCAAGTTTTGCAATCTTAGCCTAACATTTCTTTGTTAGATTGCTTACATGCACTGAATTTTTGAATGTTCTCTGAATCAGTAATAATATCTTACTGGTTTCCTCGTTAATTAATGAGTTAAGTAAAACTTTTGACATGAGCTCATTTAATATTTCCTGGATAGTCATGATATTACTTCTTGAGAATTAGCCATTAATAGATCACGTTTTCCTAAAAATGTCTTTATTGAGATTTTGGTTGGAATTAATTCCATTTATAGATTCATTTAGAGAGAATTGACATCCTTATAATACTGAGATTGACTACCCACAAGTTAACGTCTTTTTTTCCCCTTCCTTGGTTACTTTCATTTAGATAATACACATTTTTTTGTTCCTTTACTCTTGAAAAATTTATCTTTTTGATGTCGTTAATGGGAATTGTTTTCATTTTTGTTTTCCAATTGGTTATTTTTTGGAGTATAAGAAAGTTTTTTTGGGGTGTGTATTTATCCTATAGCCCGCCATCTTACTGAATTTTCAGATTGTTCCTAATAGTTTTTTTAAAGCTTTTCTAGATGTACAATAATATTATAACCAAATAATGATGATTTGGCTGTCTCTTTGTCAATGTTT
The DNA here is from genome assembly GCF_000164805.1 of Carlito syrichta. NCBI lineage: Eukaryota > Metazoa > Chordata > Mammalia > Primates > Tarsiidae > Carlito > Carlito syrichta. The sequence goes on along the minus strand of NW_007249888.1, from coordinate 130,008 downwards.
ATCATTCTTTTTTATTCTCATAAAGTACATTCAGAACAGTGTTGAACAATAGAGGAAATGGTGAGTATATATTTAGAAAATTAGACACAAAAGAAAGGTATCTTTAGATTGCTCACTCAGTTACTTTCTCCTGCCAACATACCTCAAGCCATGAGTCCTCTGAGCATTGAAGATAGGAAGGAAGCTCTGTTTGATACTAACATGTCATTTAGTTATTATTCTATTAATTTATCTCCATATATAGCAACTGGAATTTGCTCTGAATTTACCTGGCATCTCAAAAAAAAAAAAAAAATGCTGCTTTTAGAGGCAAAAGAAAGTGTTTTTTAAAATTGGAAGTGAACTTAGAGGAAGTGGTTGGAACAGAACGCACTATTCCTGCAGCTCTTTCTACCATGGTGCCCTGTCCAGGTGACAAGAGGGGGCCAAACAAACAGCATTCCTTTTTCTGCCAAATGGCCCTGTTCACTGCTTTGGCCTTGCCAAGGGCAGGGCCCTCACTATAGACTCTGTGGAGCTGCAAACTGAATACAGAATACTTTTCTGTGCCTCTTGCCTGTGGAGCAGGCTTGTCTGTCCCAGATCACACTTGAATAGATGAAAAGAATCCGTTTTTGCCTTGGCCCGAGGCCTGCAGTAGAGGCCACAAAAGCGCTTACAGACAAACTGGAGTGGAAGGGCTGCAAAGAAAGGGAAGAGAAGACTGAGGAAAGTTTAGGAAGAAGGAACAAGAACATTTCCAGCTGATACAGATTATGATTTATTCAAACGGCCCCTTTGGTCTCATTTGGGAAAATGAAAATTGCAAATAAATTAATCAGGACTTCCTGTGGTTTCACTGGAATCCTGTCTCCCAATCTCTTTAAGGAAATCTAGGTAAAAAGAAAGCTATTAGCCCTAAAAATGGGACCTGAGGAGATGAGAAAACACATCATGAGCAAGGTGGATTTCTCCCCTGAAGCTTGATTCAGGAATTCAAGAGTTCAACCAAAATAAGAGAAATGCCAGTTCATGCATGATAATGATGTTGGGAAACCTAGCAGTGATTTTTATCAATGTGCTTTGTTTGGTGGGTAATTGTGAGAACTGGTCCCTTTGTTTAAAAGTTGTCTTTGGGAATAGCTGGAAAGACAAGTCCTTACTCTCTTCTACTCTGGTTAGAGAGTCAATAAAATGGGATTCTCACATCTGAGAAGTGACGGCTCAGCTCCTAATGTTCCTGCCCTGAGAACTTTGTGGGATATAGTCCTAGGGATGTTTAACAGAGATCTGTCTAGTCTTAATGCAGGATTGAACAAGAAGTAGAATCTGTTGGAACCTAAGCTAGCAAGGAAACATGATCCTTCTAGGTACTGGATGGTTTAGCTTTCGGAAACAAATGTTTTGAGAGAAAAATAAGTGGACTATCAGGACTATCACAGACTGTCAGGTGTATGATTGTATGGTGAAATTTCTTTTATATTTTTTCTGACTACATTATTTCTACCCTTGTTTTCTATCTGATTATTTCTGACCTTTGCTGACCTATAGAATAGTGTTTTGGTATGTCTGGTTCAGGGACCTGAGTGCCTATATCAACACCACCAGGAATGCATGTTAAAATGCAGACCCTGCCAAACACACTGTCCTGCCAGAATTACCACAGCAGAATATTTGGGAGGGAGGAGGAATGTGTGTATCTGATTCTCTCAAGTTTGAGAAGAACTGGGGTTTTGAAAGCACAAATACCTAGGTTTAAATCTTAGTGTTGCTGGTTACTGCGTGATGTGAGGCATATTATTTAGCCTGTGTCTCCATTTTCTGGGCTTCAAAGCAGGGATAATTACACCTACTTGAAATTGTTGTTGTAAATATTAAGTGACATATTTGTAATTAATGTGAGCTGTTTATCAAGGAGCAGAAAATGTTTGATATATGTGATTATATTTGCTATTCTATATCCAATATGTATTATTTTCCATCCCTAGCTATTAACTATGGATAATACTATGCTATTCTCCATGCCCAGCTGATAGAGACACCTGAGTGGCTACAAATCAGCCTGGTTTATATCTTAAGAGCCTGTTCCTCCTTAGCCCTCGATAGTGAGACCTTCCACCCTACCTTATAAATAAAGAAGAGCCAACTGATGTAGCCCTTGTCCCAAGGTTGCCCAGGCCAATCTCCCCTATTGCCTTTGACCCCACTGTTCCCTGCCTTGGTCTTATTGTTTCTGCCTGTTGGCGCTGTTCTCTCTCTTCCTTATCTGGGGTTTTGCTCAACTTGGTGGCTTCTTCAGACTGCCTTTGCTGGATCATGATGCTTGCCTCTTTTTAACTTGCAGTCTATCTCTATTTTGGCATAACTCACAATTCTCTTTATAGTCTCTTATAAGACTATCTCAGATGACCCTCTAGAATCCCAAACACCATTGGCAATTTACTTATGTAGTGAATCTGCACATGAACCCCACAACTCTAAAATTAAGCAAACAAACAAATGACTCTCCCTCACTTATTTCCTTTCCCGTGGAACTCTCAGTGGCACGATGAGGTCCTTTATCCTTGTCAGAGGATAGGGATCTAGACAAATCACACTCAAATTCCCTGTGAACAGACAGTACAGAGTAGCAGAAAACAAGTGGAATATCTGCTTAAAAATATTGGCTTTCTGGAGTTAGAGCCTTTGGTCCTTGTTTCATTTTATGAAAGCCTTTATATTTGCTCAATCCAGTCTTTTGCCTTTCAAGGCTGAAAAGTGCATTTGTGTGAGCCTTTTCTGGAAGGAAGGTGTGCTCAGTGGGGTGTGTGAGAACAGTTGAAACAGCATTGTGAGCATGACAGCTTCCAACTCAAGGAGTTGGTTATTAATTACTCAAAGCTTGAGATGCCAAATATATGTGAGTGGGTGGTTATGATTTCTCTCTCTCTGTCTCTCTCTCTCATTTTTCATACTTGCTAAATTTCAGCAATTGGGTACTCTTCCCAAGAGAGCAGTATAGAAAACAAACATCCCTAGCATAGTTGTCCCTCCTTAATGATTGAGTGCACATATATGCTATATAAAAGGTAGCAGGAAATAATAATTTCCCACAGAATCTCAAAACATCAACTGCAAACTAATTCATTCTTATGACTTTACAAGGGAAGAAGTTGGAAAATGTTATCATCCTTGGTATTCAGGTGTGGGATTAGAGGAATGGAAGCATTCAATCATTTCCCCAAGGTTGCTCTGTGAATCTCTGGAAGAAACTGAACTTCAGAAATAATGCAATTAGCACATCTTAAGTACCTGGCAGCACTTGACATTGCTGGCCCCCGGTCCTTGGAGGTGTAAAATTCTCAAGAGAAATAATCACTCTTGCTTTCCCTTCCCCTCCCCTCCACACATATTACATAGAAACAAGAACCCTCACTTCTTTTAGTCTCTGCTTTACACAGGGTAACCGGTATATGGTAATAATATACCTCACAGACATGTTTGTTAGGTTCATTAAAGTCCTGAATTTCACTTTGGGAGGTGGAGGCGAGAGGATTGCCTGAGCTCAGGGATTCAAGACCAGCCTGAGCAACATGGCGAGAGCACGTTTCTATAATAAATCAAAAAATTAGCTGGGCATGGTAGCATGTGCCTGTAGTTCCAGTTACTTGGAAGGCTGAGGTGGAAGCATTGCCTGAGCCCAGCAGGTCGAAGCTGTGGCAGCCGTGAGTGTGCCACTGCACTCCAGCCTGGGCGACAGAATGAGACTTCAACTCAAGGAGGAAAAAAAAAGTCCTGGATTTGTAGATTATAAAAAATTTTTTTAAAGTATAAAGTATATCATCTCCATGGGGATTATAATATGCCAGCTCTGAATTCTGGGATATAACTGATCACAGTTATATTGTTTGGAAGCAAAATAAAAAACTGAAGTCTGAATAATGTTAATTCAATGACTATGCAGAAATGAAGACAGATAATAAGGTAAATATATTTATATTTACAGAAAACCAAAAAAAAGATCCAAGTATTTGGGAGCAAAATTAATATCTGGACCAGGTCCTGAAGGAATATGCTGAGAACTGAACCTGTTTCCTATAATAAACTGAATTTAGGCAATAATTAGTACCAGCCAGCATTAATTGTGTTCCCAACTGCTCAAGGATTTTAGCAATTATAAAAGTTTAACAGTCTACCAGAATGTGTGTAAACTTCAGGACTTTTTTGATTTGATCATCTAAGGCCCAGGGCCAAAGGCCTGAACATAAAACCAATATTTGAGACCCTTTTTGGGACTTCCCAAGGAAAAATGGAAAATAAATATCAGATAGTGTTTTGAGAAACATCTCTCTTGGGGCTTTCTCTCTCTCTCTCTTTTTTTTTTTTTTTTTTTTTTTTTGAGATAGTGTCTTGCTCTGTCTGGCAGGCCTGGAGTACAGTAGCACAGTCATAGCTCACTGCAGCCTCAAACTTGTGGACTCAAATGATCCTCCTGCCTCAGTCTTCCAAGCTGAGATGACAAGTGTACATTCACACATCCAGGTAATTAAAAAAAATTTTTTTTTTGTAGAGACAGGATTTTGTAATGTTGTCTTGGCCTCCCAGAGTGCTGGGATTCTAGATGTAAGCCACTGTGCCCACCCCTCACTTTTTAACTAAACAAAGTCTTAAGCCAAAGAGCTGAGGCATGAAGCTTGGAATTCTAGCTATCAACCATTAGGTAAGGGAAGATTTCTGACTCACAGAGGTCTGTGATGTGCACACATCTTGAATAACAAGAATGATCCATTGGCATTACTAGTTAGACCAACAACAACAACAACAAAAACAATGTCAGAAATGTCCAATAGGGGACTATTATAGGAAGTATGGTATGGACATATGATTATATAAAAATTACGTGGCCCACACCTGTAATCCCAGCACTTTGGGAAGTTGAGATAGAAGAATCACAGGAGGTCAGAAGTTTGAGATCAGCCTAGACAACATAGTGAGGCCCCCATCTCTAATTTAAAAATAGCAAAATAAAAATAAAAATGGTGTTGTAGATAAATATATATTGACATGAAAAGCTAACAAATATTAAGGGGAAGAAAACAGATTGCACAAATTATTTTCAATATGATCCTGTTTCTGTTAAACTTTTATATATGTGTGTATATCTATATCAATATCTGTATCTATATCTATATCTATCTAGCTATCTATCTGTAGCTATGTATACAAAGATACTGTAGGTGATATGTACCAAAATAGTAATAGTGATTATCATTGAATTGTGATATTTTTGTTGTTGTTGTTTGTTTTTTTTGAGTTGGAATCTCACTCTGTTGCCCAGACTGGAGTGCAGTGGCACACTCCCAGTCACTGTAGCCTCGACCTACTGGGCTCCAGCAATCCTTCCGCCTCAGCCTTTCAAGTAGCCGGAACTACAGGCGTGCTACCACGCCCAGCTAGTTTTTGATTTATTGTAGAGACGAGGTCTTGCCAAGTTGCCTAGGCAGGTCTCAAACCCGTGGGTTCAGGCAATCCACTAGTCTCGGCCTCCCAAAGTACTGGGATTACAGGCTGAGCCATGGAGCCCAGTCAGTGATTGTTAATTTTTCTATTTTACTGCCATTTCTAATTTTTTTTTTTTTTTTTGAGTTGGAGTCTCACTCTGTTGCCCAGGCTGGAGTGCAGTGGCACGCTCCCAGTCACCGCAGCCTTGACCTGCGGGGCTCCAGCGATCCTTCGCCTCAGCCTTCCGAGTAGCTGGAACTACAGGCGCGCGCTACCACGCCCGGCTAATTTTTTGATTTATTGTTAGAGATGAGATCTCGCCAAGTTGCCCAGGCGGGTCTCGAACCCATGGGCTCAGGGAATCCACTTACCTCAGCCTCCCAAAGGTGCGGGATTACAGGCTGAGCCACCGAGCCCGGCTCTAATTTTTTTTAAACAAGGAGCTTGCACTGTTTTATCTTTTAAAATCTTTACTTTTTTCCAAATATTGAATACCACACATAATTTTCATTTAAAATAAACACTCAAAAGATCATATTCCCTTTTACCTCCCAAAGTAAGGAGAGATTCATGAGCAGCTTAGTAATTCATCAATCATTCATGCGTCCTATGTTCCAGGTGTCGAGTATAGGCATCTAGGCTAAATAAAGCTATGCTGCATCCCGAGTTCCTTCACAAAGAAGTCTGAGGAAATTTCCATGGTGTCAGGATACCAGGCCGAGCTTCCAATGGCAGTAAGTTACGTAGCTCCTTTTATTTCACCCAGGACACATGTGGAATATCAAGATATTATTTGAGCTAGGACAGTCCCTGTGATCTCTCAGGTCACCTCATTGGGTTCCTGCTGTTGCTGGCCACTGAGGCCATCTCTGACACTTTAAAATTAGTTACTGACACAGATTTCTAAAAGCATAGTTTAACACATAAAAGTTATTTCTGAGAAGCAAAGTCGCTTCATTCTGAAGACCAAGTTTAGAGGTCTTGCACCAGCAGACAAGAGTTTATGTAACAGTTTGTCTTTGTTCCTTGAGCCATGTGTGACCTTTCTGCTTCTTCCTGCTGACACCATCCTCAACAGAAAAATACAATCTGCTCAGCCTAACATCCCTCCTTCTCTCCAGAGCCTTCATGGAGAATAATAACAGCAGCTGCATGACTTTTACATAATGTAAATACTTTATTTACTTTTATATTTAATTTATGCATCTGTACAGTGTTTGCACAGCTGTTTGATGTCTGTATAACCATAGATTAGCTTTTGCTGGTTTTATCTATCTTAAACTCAAAGCATTGAGAAATGGAAGGGCCTCACTATTCGCTTTCCTTTGCCCAGCATCCCTGCCCAGCATGGTACCATACAGATAAGAATTAAGAAGGATGCTTCTGAGTAAGACTTAGTCATCTCCTTATCTCCCTTTCTTGGAAAAAGAAAAGTCAAAATTTCTTGAACTGCTTGGAGAAAACATGATGGTTGACTCTGTTTCCCCTGTCAAAAGACACCATGCTAGTATCAAGGTGACACTAAGGACCAGGCATGGTGGCTCATGCCTGAAATCCCAGCATTTTGGGAGGCCGAGGAGGCAAGAGGATTACTTGAGTCTAGGAGTTCGAGACCAGGCTAGGCAACATAGCAAGATCTCGTGGCTAAAAAAAAAATCGAAACAAAATTAATCAGACATGGGTGCCTGTAATTCCAGCTACTCAAGGCAGAAGGAAAGGCAGAAGGAAAGCACCTGAACCCAGAAGGCCGAGGCTGCAGTTAGTCATGAGCATTCCACTTCAGTTTGGTCTGGGTGACAGAGTGAGACTCAATAAAACAAAACCCAAACAAACAAAAAGTGGTGACATTGAAGAGGTTTTGTCTTTCCTAAGAAATTGCACCAGAGGATTTAAGGAGGCGTAAGATGTGAGAGTCAGTCCAGGATCAGGACTAGTAATTATGGAATGGTTTGAGATAGAAAAATTGCTCTCTTATTCAGGCTTACTTGCCTATCAAAGAACAGTAAAAACTGGGCATGTGAAATGCCAATGTCTTGGCTAATCAATATACCACAGCTTAGCTTGATTCACTGTACTTGAATGTGGATTTGTTTTTAATGCTGTGTTTTTGTGGTCATGGGACAAGTCATGGCCATGGTAGCTGGAGGCCATGGCGGAAATGTAAATTTTCATGGTGAAAATGTAGCTGGGTTTGGTGGCTCAGCCTGAAATCCCGCGCTTTGGGAGGCTGAGGTGAGTGGATTGCCTGAGCCTGTGGGTTCAAGACCCGCCTGGGCAACTTGGCAAGACCTCATCTCCACAATAAATCAAAAATTTAGATGGGCGTGGTAGTGTGCGCCTGTAGTTCCAGCTACTTGGAAGGCTGAGGTGGAAGGATCGCCAGAGCCCAGCAGGTCGAGGCTGTGGTGGCCGGGAGTGGCCACCACACTCCAGTCTGGGTGACAGAGTGAGACTCCAACTCAAAAAAAAAAAAAAAGAAAATGTAAACCCTTTGTCTTCTCCCCTCCAGTAGTCGAGGGCATGAAAGAGGATGGGAAGAAATTGTTCTCTTTGGATGAATTTTCTCCTGGGACATATAGAAATGCACAGATACTATTATTTTTAAAATTTAATTAATTATTTTATTTAGGGATAGGATCTCTGTATTGCCCAGGCTTGTATCAAACTCCTGAGTTCAAGTGAAAAGTCTCCTACCTTAGTCTCCCCACTAGCTGGGACTATAGGCACACACCACTCTACTTGGCTTAACATCATTCTTAAATAACATTCTGAGGCCAAGCATAGTGGTACATGTTTGTAGCCCCAGCTAGTGGGGGACTGAGGTGGGAGGATTGCTTGAGCCCAGGAGTTTGAGATCAGCCAAGGTATCATAGTGAGATCTGATCCCCATCTCTAAAAGGAAATTATTGTCCAGTTTTATGTGACCTGGCCATTGAAACATATTTATAGAAGAGATATCTTTATTTTATTATCATAAAGTATAGACTGAAGTTTAGTCAGATTTTTGAATCTCTCTATGCCTCAATTGCTCTGAAAGTTAATAGTACCCCATACTTGATAAAGCATTAGGTTTTCTGTTGAAAGGTGCACAGAAAATTCTGATACCTAAATGATAATCTTCTCAACTGCTTTATCCTATCTATCACTGCTCTTGAACAAAGTATTCCATCACCATGAGTAAGAAGGTTGTTGCTTTTTTTAATCCGTCAAGAACTACAAAGAAGTACTTTTAAAATTAGACCATGACCCAGGAAAGAAGGAGTGAACTATTAAGTTTGAGTCTGTTATCAGCTCTGCTTGAAACTGGCCTTTTATATCACTCTGAGGAGTAATGCTGTTTGTTTTCAACATGAAATACATAAGAAGAAAAATTGAGTGGGGAACAAGGGAATAATATTTTGATAGGGTAGTTTTATTGTTTTGTCTGATATATTATGACCCCTAGCCCTCAGTATATCCAGAGATCATCTATGCTTAAAGTTAAATACAAAATAACTTCCCAAGCCAAGTACAAGTGATTTCTAAAAATAATAAAATGCCATATAGGATTATATACTACAGTTCTCAAGTTGCCCAGGAAACCTCACATCTACCGCATTCAGTTTCAGAAACATAGGTAAATCCTCAGCCAACATGTATTTTGAATATAGCAGAAAAACACAGATGTTTTAGACGTTCTGAGATGCATTAAATTCTGGAAACTGGAAGCCATAAAAGAAAATCGTGGGAGGGGAATTGCAGGGAGCACCCTGGGAAAGCTGCCACCCTGGAGTTGAATGACCTCTCTTTGATCTCTAGTTTTCCCAAGTCACTTTCCCATGCATTTCCTCAACACTGGTTTCAGTTCTTTAGATCTAATAAAAGCCTTTGGGGTTGGGAGCATCACTGAGTAGAGTGCTGATTCAGGTCAAACTCAGAGGGAGGAGTGGAACACTCAATGCGTTTACAGTAAAGTGTGTGTGTGTGTGTGTGTGTGTGTGTGTGTGTGTACATGCATGCTTGTTTCTGAGGAGTAGCAATCACACCATTGTCACAGACACCGACGAAAGATTTACTTCCTCCATGGCACGTCAATTAAACATATGCTCTAAACAAAGCAGCATGCTTACTGGGAATGCAGCTTCAAAAAGTCCTCTAGATCCCATTTCCTTTCCACACATCTTGCTGCCCCTTGAGAATCTCATGTATGGAAATGTTACAGTTGCTTCTTTGTCCATTCATTCTTTCATGAACTTCAACATAATTTTGCTTGATAAGTGGAATTAATACTTTATACAAATGCTTACATTTCAGTGCTATTCCTTGCACTTCCTAGTCATAGTTCACATCTGACTATAAAATGTATTACATGATGCTGCAGCATATAGAGTCTCCCATGGTTTGCCACATACTTGGGTGACTGTACAGGTTGCTCTGTTGCCTCAGAAAGTTTTTTTCTGATAATTTTAGAAATGCTGAATGATTTAGGAATACTAATTTTCATCAGTCTTTAGATACATTTAAAATATAAATTTCTTTCTCATTTTCAAAATATTCCATCAAGAAGTTTGGAAACAAAATGACTGTTAAATTTTCAAATTTCTTTTCTTCCAAAGTATTTTTATGATAATTAAATCATTCTTCCCAAGAAAGTGGGCAAGCCCATTTTACAGATGGAAACACAGAGATGTTAATTGCCCTAAGGTTACATAGGCAAGATAAAAAATACAAGAGAGAACTTGCATTGCCTAAAATGTACATTCCTTTTCAACTTGGTGATTTATTTCAGTTGAGAATGAGAAGGCACATCATATAATTTGGCTTTAATTTTTCTGTGCCTTTAACTGCTATATATCAAAACCTAATTGCAAGGATTTTTGTCCTATGGGCATTAAATCTCTCATTTAATATGTACTTTTCTTTGCTGAATCTTGATTTTTTTTAGATTTTCAGCATAGTTTGTCTTTGCAGTGGATTGCAAATTATATAATTTTATTGTGGGATATATGAGGTTGGAGTGCTGGGGTGGAGAGTTCAAGGTTGAAGATATAGGCTATTTAAGGGATAGATATAATTAGACTGATATAATTTCCCATTAGTGATAAGTATAAAGACAGATCCATAGCAATAAGCAACAACAGATAAGAAGTTAACATATAGCTTTTGTACCCTGATGGTACCATGTATTCATTCATTTGACAGTATGGATACAAGAGTGAATAAACAAAGTCCCTGCCTTCATGGTGCTTACATTTTAGGAAGACACTGATTACACTACATAATCACATAGTGATATGTATTATGAGAAAATGAAAAAGCAAAGTAAGGGGACAGAGAAGCCAGAACTATTTTAGATAGTAGTCAGTAATGTTAACTTAAAAGCCAGTAAGGTGGAGTGGCCCTTACAGGTTCGAGGAGTAGCAGGAGGCCCTTGTGGCTGGAACAGAGTAAATGGCAAGAGATAAAATTTTCTGGAAAGGTGAGCTGAGGGTGCTGAAGGGATTTGAAAGGCTGGGAAAGGACTTTGGATTTTATTGTATTGTGATTGGAAGCATAGAGCCCTGGAGGATTTTGCGCAAGAATGATGACATTATTTTACTAATGTTCTAAAATAAATTCTCTGGTGGCTGTGTAGAGAGTAGATCATAGAAAGGATAGAGGGGGAGCAGGAAAACGATTCAGAGTCTGTTATAGTCACCCAGGAGAGAGATCATGTGGGGGCAGACATGGGTGTTAGTGGTTAAGAGAGAGAGATGCGATTGGATTCAGTATGTTTTGAAAGTAGAACTGGAAGGATTTGCTGCTATAATGAACATTGTGGTTGGGAGAAACATGTTTGTCTTGAGATGGGGAAGACTGAATGAACCAATTTTTGGCGCTGCTTTTAATTTGGAAAGCCAAAAGTTCTGTTTCAGACATTAAGTTTGAGATATCCAAGTGGAGATGTCACGTAGGCAGCCGGATATATGAGGCTGGAGTGCTGGGAAGAGGTCAGGGTTAAAGATATAGGCTATTTAAAGCATTAGGCTGGAAGAGGCTGCCCAGGGTGGGAGTGTAGAAGGAGGAGGGGCCCAAGGTTAGAGCCTTGGAGCAGTCAGTATCTAGAATCCTGGAAGAGGACAAGGTGATAATGAGTCAGTGTTATGGTTTAATGAACAACAACAACAACAACAAAAACCTTCATTGGAGAATAAAAGTTCTAAATTATTGTGATAGAGGTTCATGAACCAAAATGTTATGGGGAGAGAAGATAGAAAGTTTATCATTTCAATGAAATACACCAGGGATTAGTCACATCTCAATGAACAGGACTACTGATGTTTCTTAAAATGTTGCTCATGGTCATTTTTGGTGTTTTGGTGTTTAGAGGGGCTATTTCATGGCATCAATATTAGCTAGGAGAATGCTACAGATAGACAACAAAACTTTTTCAAAAATTCCTTTTTAATGGGGACACAGTATGGAGTTGGCTGTTTGGCTAGGAAAAAAATAAATAAGCAAGATAATATCAATTGTCACTTTGGGAAAATTCTCTATTAAACCTGGCCTATTTTCAGCAATGCACTTTTCTCAATCCAGCTGTTGAGCATTCTCAATTTTGGAATGCAAATAAGCTTCTTTCTCCCTTGCTCAATTCCCAGGCTCTCTTTAAAACTCAAGGTGAGGTAAGTGTTGCAGTCCTCTGTGTGGTTGCCCTCCTCACTGGCTCTACTTTCTGCACCATGATGTTGCTTCAGTTCCTAGAGGGGACTGCAGTGCAACAGATCTGAGACGCAGGGAGTGAGCCCAGATGTTACCTCCTGGCAGAAAATAAGTATTGCCAAGACCCAGAAAGGAGGCCAGGTTGAGGCCTCCAACAGCTTCAGAGAAAGGAGGAATTTTTTGTTTTTCCCCTGCTCCTGCCCCTCACCTTGTTATTACTGAATCGAGCCATAAATAAGCAACACATTCAGCTATTTAACATTATTTTACAATTGGACAGACTATTTCTTTTTTAGGAAATGCTGCAATTTTTGTGACTTGTGTATTTCATCACCAAGAGTGTTATTAGGACAGAGGTAATTGATTACAAACCTCTGAAAGCAACAAGTTCAGATAGCTGCAAAGTTGCCCAGCAATCACAAACTTCAGATGATATGCAGGTTTGGCAATAATTATTCTTCATTTATAGGACATTTGGACCGTGTGATCAGAAGGGGCAGTGCTGGTTCAGAACAAGATGAAGAAATATCATCAGCACCTTTGAACTTGCTCAAACACCTCTGACATTTGGAAGACATGTGTGGAATCCATTTGTTCTTTCTCTAAACTAGACATCATACAAACAGAAGGAAAGTCACCAAAATGTTTTGAGGCTCTAAAGTAAAATATCTCTATCATCCAACGTATGCATAAAGTCTAGCTACTTTATATATTACTCACTTTCACCATCTGAGCATAAGCATTTAACATTCAGTTACTGTGGGTGAATTTCAGGGTATGATGGCAAAACTCTGGGATGTGAAGGATTTCTGAAAATAGTACAGAATGTCATTATTTTAGTTGAGTAACTAAGAGACTGGGGCCTTGAGCAAAACTTGCTTCCCAGAGTCACTTGGTTTTCTGTTCCACACTGACTTCATCTTGGTATCACAGGGTGTTTGTGTTTAATGCTCACCAATCCCCCAAGAACAAAAGCCATTGAATCATACCTATCCCTCTCTGGCAGAGATGGTTCTCTGTGACCCAAAGATGAAGCCCATGGAACCGTGGCAATTTGGTGAAAGAATGATTTTTAAAAACTATTGACTTACTATGTTGAAGTTGAAGTTCTCTAGTTGCATAATTTACCCTGCTGTTTCTCCAGCACTTAGGAAGTATCTACGAAGACCCTTATGAATGCCACGTGCACCTATTTCCAGTAGAGGCTGTAATGCATTTGTTAAAGTTGGCTTCTTAAAATTTTGCCATCCTAGTTTGTGCCTCTATGCAATGCTTCTCATTTTCCTGGTTCTTGGGCTTTAAAGTCACTTTGATTATACAGAAGCTAGCGGAGGAGTGATTATTGTGCATGCTCACTCCCTAATTTCTCTCCAGGATGTGGCGAAATCCTGCTTCATGTATGCCCTTGAAATTCTGCTAATCGTGGTCAAGACTGTGTTTTATATTCAGTGACTCCCACTGAAGTGATTAAATGCTGAGTGGACCCAAATCACTGCAGTGACATTAGATGATGCAGTATTTGGCATCAGAAGGTTTAAGGATAAGAGTAAGTTACACAGATTAATCCTCATAACATTTAGATACAGTATGAATCAGAAGGAGTCAAAGGTACATACATGAAAAAAAAAAAAGAAAATGGAAAGCGGTGGAATGTCAAGGTATCTTTCCTGTATTCTGTCACACAGATAGTTGTTGCAAGTGCAAGTGCCGCACAGCCTTTGGGGGATGAACAAAAGGAATAGGGGAAGCACCAAGGGCAGTGCCATCCACAGGCAGGGGTTCCCTGGGAGCGCCTTCACTTGTTTTCAAAATCTCTTTACAGTCTAGCCACGCACCTTCAGGTTTGCTACTCTTTCACCCTTCCTTGTCCTTCCTTTCCCCTGCCATGCCACTTTCAATTTTCTGATCCATAACTCTGAATGAAGAAGCCAACTGAAGGAACTTTTAGGCCCCGGATTCCAAATAGTAACCGAGGCGAGTTGATTCTAGACCCAAATGCACAAGGGGTGGAGACGCAAAGATCTTCCTGACTTGCTGCAAGGCCTCCTCTCCTCTGCGTGGTGACAGTGTTCTGGGGTCAGTGGGGAGTGGAGAGCAGCTACTGCTGTAGTCTCGGAGGATGCCTCTTTCTGGTGTGACCGCTGTTGCTGCGGCAGGTTTATTTTTGCACCGCAGCACAACGCGGGCGCCGAGACCACAGACTAGGTCTAAACCCTTCAGGCAGCGTCTCAACCCCTTTCCCGCTCCCCGCCCGCTGCCCCGCCCCC
>NW_007249888.1:114438-114857 GCF_000164805.1 Carlito syrichta | reverse complement strand
CGCCGCGGGGAAGGCTGCGGGGGGCCTTGGATTCTGTTCCAGAAAACCTTCTCTGAAAAGTAAAGGTTCGGGCTCGAATGTTCTTGGCGGATCCCCCCGGCTTTCCCTCCCGCTCTCCCCGGGACTCGTCCCCCGGCCTCTGGGGCGACGCGCTGCGGGCCCACCGCCTCCTGCGCTGGCATCCCGCGTGCCCCACGGCCTCGGCGAGCCATGCGTTAGAACGGACTTCTGGCCTGCTGCGGAGCTCCCCGCACGAGGATGATCACTACATAATGACAAAGGCTCGGCAATGGCCAAGAAATATCTATCCTAAACCAATATGCACCCAACATAGGTGCGCCAACTTTCTTAAATCAACTTCTTGAAAAGCTAAAGAAAGATATTGACTCTACCATTATCATAACTGGGGACTTTTAATA
>NW_007249888.1:68010-114355 GCF_000164805.1 Carlito syrichta | reverse complement strand
CCCGCTTCCCCCGCCACCTCCACATCGTACCTTCCTCATTTTGTTGATTCTGATAAATATTTATGTTAAATATTTTCTCCCACATCACCATAAGAACCGGTAGAGAGAGGACGTCAGACCTGCTTTCTTAGTTTTAGTCTACCTTGGACCCTTTATGGCTTCACCTTCTGTTGCTGAATCTTAAAGAAGGTGGAAGGGAGGAGGAGACCCCCAGGATACTTAGGATGCAGTTTAATAGTCATCTTTTAGGAAATATAATTTAGATAACTATAGTTTTGATCTGAATGTAGAATTACAATCTGCTTTAAAATGCTTGAGGCACTGCGTGATGCTACATGGATAGCTGGCAGCTGGGCCGTGGCATTGTTGTCAGCATCTCTTTTATTTTCCATTCTTTCAGAGTTTTATTTGGCACAGATTTAGGCCTTTAAATTAAGTCGGTCTGAATGGGAATAAGTTTTCTGATACACTGGTTACTTTTGTAAACATTGTGTGCATTTGTATTTCTATTGGAAGAAGAAAAAGCAAATGGTGCTGTAGTATAGTGCCTTTAGAGTTCACAAAATGTGCTAGTTCAAGTCAGTAATTGGATTTGTTGTAATATTTTTGGGTATTGATGATTGTAATTCATTAATATACTTTTCCTTATTGGGTAAATTGAAGTCTAACTCGGACTTGGTATCTGTTCCTTGGACTTGAGTGTGAAGGAAGCTTTAATTGTGACTACAGCATGACCGCTAAGTTTTTCAAGTACTCATGGGTGTGTTTTGTTTTTAGTAGGGCTATTTGTGAAGATGAGGTATCATGATATTGTGATTTCCATTTTCAGGAATGTCTGGGGTCTGATTTGTTCCTGAAATTGAATATGTGGTATTGCTTTATAGAACAAGTATCTCTGATGGTGTCAGATTGGGACTGTATTTAAGCCAGTGTCTTTGTACCATGGTCCCTTATAGCAGTCCATGGGATAAAGCAGCACTTTGGACAGAGACTTGTCTGGACACAGCAAGGGTGGAAACCCAGTTTACTGTATGATCCTGCATGTCGAGGTGGGTGACAGGGTGTAATAGCCGGGGAGAAAAAACTTAAGTGGGACAGAGGAAATGTTAGTTGGAGGAACCTTCTCCAGTTATGTAACTGTTTTGTTTTCTAGGGAGAGACTAAGAACTAGCAAGGCAGGCTTAACTGTCATTAGAGCCTTTGATGTTGGTTTCAATTCCAGTAGTTTATGTTCCTTTTATTTTCCTTTCCCAACTTCACATCATTTTCCAATCACCAGAAGCTTTTCTGTAGTTGGGCTGAGACTTTAATGGCAATGGATTCATCTCCACTTCTCTCTTTTTTTGTGGTGCTGTATAAAAGGTGTTTTTATTGTTGCTTGTTCTCTTTCAACAGTGTTTTCCCTTCCCAAGGTGACCTGGGTGCAATATCTGCAGTGTATGTATAGATTCACCATTGACTGTAGATGCAGTTAATAGATGTCAAGGACTAACAACTTTTCTTCATAAGACTATAGTAACAAAAGAAGAATGAAATAAAACAAACTAAACTTAATTGTACTTTTAAAGACTAAGACTAATATCTTGAGACTTTTTAGTATTTAACTCATGAGTGTGAAATCTGATGTCCATGGAACTTGTCAGGAGGCAGCCAAGACTTGAAGTCAGGTCATGGTTGTAGTCCTGCTACTTAATAGCTGTATGGGATTGTTCCTTCCTTGGGCAAGTTATTTACATTTTTGAGCTTGTTTCCCTTATTTATTAAAATGGAGATGAGAAGGCTTACATTGTCTTTCTTACCGAGTTGTTATGAAGGATAAAATGATAGAAAGGGTCTAAAAATGCTTTGCAATACTTTTTATATGTGTAAGGTATTATTGTCATTACATATAAACTTAGTATTAGTTACAAACCTATATTTCCTGGAAGACTGGCCTAGCAAACTGTTTTAAATATTTTAACAGAAATTTTAAAAAATACAGGTAAGGAATGAGAATGTGTTAGATCTCTTCTAGTTCCAAAATTTTGTGATTCTTATGCTTTTAGGAAATCTGTATGTAGTACCTGCAGTTTTGGACTCTCAGGAATATTTAATTGTTCTAGGACGTATCAAGAGTTTATTTGAGCTTTTTATTTGTTTTTTAAAAAAATTTTTTGATAGAGTCAGGGCTTTGTTAGTTTGCCCAGGCTGGCGTTGATCTCCTGGACTCTAGCCATCCTCCCACCTCGGTCTCTGAGTAGTTGGGACTCACAGGTATGCACCAACTTTCCTGGTGAGACTCTGAACTTCTTTACAGTGTCAGTTAAAAATACCAAAGGAGGTACAAGTTAGGATTTGTAAGAAGAACTGTATAGTAAAAAATATGTGTATTTGTTTGTGTTATTTAGGACAGGTTGGCAAACTGTAGCCTGCAGGCTGTATCTGGCCTGCCACCTGGTTTTGAATGGCCCACGAACTGAGTGATTTAAAAAAAATTTTTTTTTTTTTGAGTTGGCGTCTCGCTCTGTCACCCAGACTGGAGTACAGTGGCCGCTCCCTGCCACTGCAGCCTCGACCTGCTGGGCTCCGGGGATCCTTCCACCTCAGCCTTCCGAGTAGCCAGAATTACAGGCGCGCACTACCACGCCCAGCTAATTTTTGATTTATTGCATAGATGAGGTCTCACCAAGTTGCCCAGGCGGGTCTCAAACCCGCGGGCTCAGGCAATCCACTCAACCTCAGCCTCCCAAGGTGCAGGATTACAGGCTGAGTCACCAAGCCCGGCTGATTTTTAAATTTTAAATGGTTGAATAAAATCAATAGAGCGATAAAATTTCATGGCATGTGAAAATGACATGGAACTCAAATGCCAGTGTCCTTAAATAAAGCTTTATTGGAGCACAGTTACCTATTTACATGCTATCTGTGGGCTGCTTTGGCAGCAGCAAAGTTGAATACTTTCAACAGAGACAGTGTGTCCTGCAATGTCTAAGATACTTATTATCTGATCAAAGTTTGCAAACCCCTGATTTAGGACTTAACATTTTTTATTTTAAATAGCACATAGCCTTTATAAGGTTAAGATTCCTGGAAAGGTGTTAATTTTTGTTTTGGAGCCAGATAGACTTGGGTTCAATGGCAGTTATGGTGTTCATAAACTTTGATCGTGAACAAACTGCATATCATTGGATCCCAGGTACCTCCTTTGTAACCAGGGAATACCAGTTTGTATCTACCTTAGGTGGTTGTAAGTGAGGATTAAATGAAATGGTACATGTCAAGGCTTAACAATCTCTGACATACAGTAAACACTCAATAAGTGATAGATGATGATGATGATGAACTTTGGTCTAAAAAGTATGCCTAAAATAGTGCATATTACCTTCACCCCCAGATTGCACAGTTGTTCTCCTAAGTGGTATGCTACTTGTTATAGAATTTTCTTGCTTACTGAAACCATTAGCTTAGTTAACAGCTGATAATTGGAATAAGTTGAGAAATTTACTGTATACTGTAGTGTATTTTTATTAATCACTTGCTTATTTCAGATAATTAAGAATGGCTGGAAAGGTACTTCTGTTCTATTTTTCATACATCTACGTTCTAGATAAGTTCCTGGTAATGTTCTTATGTGTGCAAATTGGATTTAAATAGTACTTCTATTATGGTACTGGCTTTTTTTTAGAAAGATGCATAAGAAAAACCTGTTTTAATTAGGCCAGGGTTAGATAATTTTCCCTGAATGTATATTATACTCTCTTCCTTATGCTTTGCATAAACTTCTTTATAATATCCTCCTCAGAGTTGAAATAATAAAAGTTAATTTTTTTCTAAAGATAGACCTAACTTATTATCTAGAGATTTTGATATTAAGCTGCTTTTTGAAATATTTGGTCTAAATTACCTTACAATTGAGAAATTTAGTTTGTTTCTCAACTTCAAATGCTGATTTCTTTAATGTTGATCTCAAACTAAAAGTGAGCAAATAAAAAAAGGTCATTGTTCTGACTGTAAAAACAAAATAGAATTGGGGTCACTGTGGCTTTTACAGTTCTACAAATTATGCAGTTTCATGGCCTTGGATGATGCTTCAGTAAAGTGGGATTATCCAAGGGAGATATGGGAGGGCATTAATATTCCCACACTGTCCTTGATGGAACAGTGAGTGGAGACAGAGAGGCCCTTCTGTAAAACCATTGAGCAGCATTAGGAAAATTGCAGGGTTCTAATTGTAGCGCCTCAGAAAAAGTAGAGAACCTAAAGAAGATCCACTATTACAATGAGACAGTATTTGCATTTGAGGCTAAAATACAAGGAAACAAAACCAGATATTTCTTATTTGAAGAGGTGAAGATTGAGCAGGAATATTCCCCAAGGTAGTGAAATGTAAGAATTTGATAACATAGATATCTACAGTTTCACAGTGTACTTGGACAAGGGGTATTTTCCCTAGTATTTAAAGATGATTGTTTTTGGGCAGGTAAAAGGATGTTTGGTTTAATTTTTTTTTTTTTTTTTGAGTTGGAGTCTCACTGTCACCCAGACTGGAGTGCAGTGGCCACTCCCGGCCACCGCAGCCTCGACCTGCTGGGCTCCGGCGATCCTTCCGCCTCAGCCTTCCAAGTAACTGGAACTACAGGTGCATGCTACCACACCCGGCTAATTTTTTTTGATTTATTGTAGAGATGAGGTCTTGCCTGCTCAGGTAGGTCTCGAACCCGCGGGCTCAGGCAATCCACTCACCTCAGCCTCCCAAAGGCACGGGATTACACGCTGAGCCACCGAGCCCAGCAGTTTAATTTCTTATGAGAAAAATATGAACTAGAATATTCAGAGTAAAACTGTGGTGATCAGAGATAGCCAATTATTTTGCTTATGGCTATCTATTTACTACCTTATTTTATATTGTGGATTATAATATACATTAAATATAGGAGACTGTAGAGCTGGAAAGCATTGAGTAGAAGAACATGTGTGACCCATGCATTGTGGAAATGTTATGATATGTACAATTGTCACTATTAGGCATTGTACTTTAGAAGATAAATCTAAAGTAGATATTTCTATCAGTTTGTCCTAAAACAGTAAAATCTTTATTATCTAGAGTTATTATCTGAATTTCAGCCTTGTGATCTTGGTTGGGCAGGCTGTTTGAACTGTTTTTATTCCCTTGTGTGTAGGGTGGAAACAGTAGTTTCTGCTTTCTCTTTTCATTGGAGAAATATGCAGTTGAAGGACTCTTAAGATGAATAGCATCTTAATAGCATCTTAAGAGTGTATCATGTGAAGTTCAGTAATTACCCAGTATATTAAACACAGACAATAAAGTGAAGTAATTTTTAACAGGGAAAAGAGTTTTGAACCTGGAGTCAGAGGGCCTTAGTATTTGTCTTGGCTCTGCTGTAAACAGTCTGTGACTTCAGACAAGTAATTTATCTCTCTGAACCTCATTTTCCTCATATAAAATGGGGGGTCATACTGCAGTTCTCAAAGGTCCCTTCTTGCTCCAGAATTCTGTGATTCCCTGATTTTTTTTTTTAATTTAAAGTAGGAATCATCATCTTGTACTTGCCCAGTTCCATTGAAATCCAAGGAGGACCTGACAGGCCTTGTCCTTGCTTTATATCCAGTGGTCTTCCAGATTCAGTAGTAATCCTGGAGCCAGTGGGATGAGGCAAAACAAATTTCTTTGTATCAGTGAACTGAAAAGTATCTACTGAGTACATCTGTGTATCTTGTATCATACTAGATGTAGTAGATATGAAAGAACATGTCATTGAATCACTGCCCTAAGGAGGTGTTCATTTCTTTTCTTTGCTTTTTTTGATTCTGTAGCCCATGCTGGAGTGCAGTGGCATGCTCATTGCCACCCCAGTGTCGACCTGCTGGGCTCTGGCCATCCTTCCGCCTCAGCCTTCCAAGTAACTAGAACTACAGGCACGTGCCACCATACCTGGCTATCTCTCTCTCTCTTTTTTTTTTTTTGAGTTGGAGTCTCACTCTGTTGCTCAGGCACACTCATGGCTACCCCAGCATTGACCTACACCTGGCTAAGTTTTTTTTATTTATTGTAGAGATGAGGTCTCGACAAGTTGCCTGGGCTGATCTCAAACCTGCGGGCTCAGGCAGTCTACTTGCCTCGGCCTCCCAAAGTGCTGGAATTACAGGCTTAGCCATTGAGCCTGGTCAGTTATTCTCTCTCTTTTTTTGTGTGTGTGTGTGTTGGAGTCTCACTCTGTTGCCCAGACTGGAGTGGCACGCTCCCGGCCACCACAGCCTCGACCTGCTGGACTCCGGCGATCCTTCCACCTCAACCTTCTAAGTAGCCAGAATTATAGGTGCGCGCTACCAAGCCCAGCTAATTTTTGATTTATTGTAGAGATGAGGTCTCGCCAAGTTGCCCGGGCGGGTCTCGAACCCGCGGGCTCAGGCAGTCCACTCACCTTGGCCTCCCAAAGTGCTGGGGTTACAGGCTGAGCTACCGAGCCCGGTCCAGTCATTCTCTTTTTAACAGAGAAGCAACAGGTCTGAATCAACCTGGTGGTAGACAGCCCAAGTAAAAACTGCTCAAGCAAGTCCAGATTTTTACATTCATTCTGTGTAATTGTGTTAGATGGAAGGAGAGGGTTATTTCAATTTACTAGAAATGTGTTCAAAGAATAACTTTTCTTCTGAAAAGTCAGTCATGTGAGATGTGGCAGAAGACCAAAATGATCCTGTTCCTGAGGCAATACATTTGTGCCCTGGATTTCATTTCTTCTTGTCTTCTTAAGGCCTTCATTCCTGAAATTATTTTCTTGCTGAAATTATTATTGTTTCTTTACTGAATTATTATTTTTTTTTAATAAGCATACATACCTTTTGTTACTTGCAGCAGTGATAACTAGTTGTCTACCAAATGTCATTCTATGTGACTTCTTTTTAGTAAATAAGACCTTCAGATTTTACCAGGGCACATGGTGGCCCAGCTGGAGACTACATTTTCTATCTTCAATCTTATAGCTGGGTATAGTCACGTGACTAAATTCTGGCTAAATGGATGTGGACAGAAGTGGTTTGTGTGATTTCTGGGTCATAGAAAGAAAGCTAATTGCCTTCTACTTCCTCTCTCCTGTTTTTGTAGAAAAGATTATAGGATAGTAACACATTACTGGGGCATATTATTCAACCTTGTCTATGAGGGCAGCTCCTTAAGGGAAGATGGATCAATAAGATGGATCCTTAGGTGATCTTGTGGAGCAGTGCTACCTACTAGCCTTGGGCTGTTCATTTATCTCTGGGTAGTTAACTGAGAGAAATAAAATTATATATTTTTGTCTACTGATACTTTAACTGAATAAATTACCTCTCTTAATCCACCATTTCCTTCACCTTGGGATTCCCTTCAGCTATTGTCCAATTTTTTGTGTTTCCTTTTGCAACAGAAATTTTCAAGAGTTGTTTGTATTTGCTGTCTCTCCTTCCTCATCACTGATTTTTCTCCTTAGTCTGATCCACTTGAGCTTTTGTTGTACTACTGCAATTGTTTTTAATCAAGGCTGTAATGACCTTTAGCTTGCCAATTTTAGGGGTCAGTGCAAACGTCTACATCTTACTGATCTCTCACCAGCATTTCACATTGGCTGACTGTGACTTACTACTTCCTCTGCCCTCTTAGCTCTTTTTCAGTGTCTTTATCCTTTGCCAATTTACCTTTGCACCCCATCCCACCACTACCACTCGAAAATTTGGAATGTCCATGGGCTCTCATGTGATTTAATTCGTTTATATGTTGATGCACTTCAAATTCCTATTTCTAGTACTGATTTTTTTCCCCTTGAGCTCTAGATTCATCTAACACCATGGCTCTGCTTGGATGTCTATAGACACCTCAAGGTAGGAGGACTATTACTATGAATTCCTCTTCCTTTAAGTTATCCTTTCTCTGCCTCCCCCAAGTGGCACTCAACAAGTGGCACCGTCATCTAAGCTACGACTTGTGCGGGCCAAAACCCCTGGAGTCATTCTTGAGTTTTATTTATTTATTTATTTTTTTGAGTTGGAGTCTCATTCTGTCACCCAGGCTGGAGTGTACCCGGCCACCACAGCCTCTACCTGCTGGGCTCAGGCCATCCTTCCACCTCAGCCTTCCAAGTAGCCAGAACTACAGGTGCACGCTACCACGCCCAGATAATTTTTTGGTTTATTGTAGAGATGAGGTCTCACCATGTTGCCCAGGCTGGTCTCAAACCCACAGGCTCAGGCAGTCCTCCTGCCTCAGCCTCTCAAAGTGCTGGGATTGTAGGCTTGAGCCACCACACCTAGCCCATTCTTGGGTTTTAAAATTTTCTCTGTATCTTATGTTAAGTCTGGTCAGCTCCACCTTCAGAATATAAACTGGACCTGACTACATCTCACATTTTTCACTGTTAAAAACCCATGTGAAGCCTTCGTCTTCTGGCACACTGCCAACAGACTTCCCTGTCTCTTCTTGTCTTTATTCTTCTCATTTTCCGCTTCCATAGGCGTCAAAATGATGTTAAATGTTAATCAGATCATACCACTTTCCTGCTTCCCAATACACTTAATGCTAAAACTTAAAATTTTATCATGGAAATGGAACCTTCATTTTGGCCACTTATGAGGCCTCATGTCTGAGGTTCTCAACTAGGGGAGATTTTACCCTTCAGGGATGTGTGGAGACATTTTGGTTGTCATAAGTTGGGAAGGCTTGCTACTGGCATCTAGTGGCATCTAGTCATCTACTGGCATCTAGTCAGTAATGCACAGGACAGCACCTAACGACAAAAAGTTATGTGGTCCAAACTGTCTATAGTGCATGATTTGGCCCTTGGCTTTTTCCTCCAACCACATCTTCTGCTATTCCTTCCATTGTTCACTGGCTGAAGTCACAATGCACAATGATGTCTTTTTTTTTTTTAGTAGACATTTTTTTCTTTTTTAGGTTCAGGGCAAAACTGAACCAAAGGTGCAGAGATTTGCCTTATGCTCCCTGCCACCACACATAAACAGCTTCATGCATTATCAACATCCCTCATCAAATGGGTACGTGTGTTATAGTTGATGAACCAATGTTGACACATCATTATTACCCAAAGTTCATAGGTTATTACATTAGGATTTATTCCATTTTCTCACCTGGAAGGAAAAAAAAAGACTTAATCTTGCTGTTGTACATTCTGTGTGTTTAGACAAATGTATAATGGCATGTGTCCTCATAGTATCATACAGAGTAGTTTCACTGCCCTACAAATCCTGTGTCCTCTATATATTCATCCTTCCCTTCCATGAACCCCTGGCAACCACTGATCTTTTTACTGTCTCCATAGTTTTACTTTTTCCAGAAAGTTATATAGTTGGAATCATATAATATGTAACCTTTTCAGATTGGTTTCTTTCACTTAGCATTTAAGTTTCTTCCACGTCTTTTCATAGCTTGATAACTCATTTCTTTTTAGTGCTGAGTCATATTCCATTGTCTGTATGTACCACAGTTTATTATAATATTCATCTACTGAAGGGCATTTTGGTTGCTTCCAAGTTTTGGCACTTATGAATAAAGCACTTTTATCAATACAGTTTGGGACTTAAGAATAAATATATGTAATCATCCATGTGCAGGTTTTTTTTTTCATACATTTTCAACTCTTTTGGATAAATACCGAGACGTGGTTGCAGGATCATATGGTAAGAGTATGTTTAGTTTTGCAAGAAACTGCCACACTGTCTTCCCCACCTGGCTTTACCATTTTGTATTTCCACCAGCAGTGAATGAAAATTCCTATGCTCCACATCTACTTCAGCATTTGATATTGTCAGTGTTGTGTATTTTGGCCATTGTAATTGGTGTGTAGTGTTATGACATTCTTTTTTTACTCTTGAACAAGGTAAGCATGTGCTTTCTTGGGGATTTGTACTTGATGTTCCTTTTACTCATAATGTACTTCTTTCAGATCTTTACATGACTGCCTTCTTCCTCCTCATAGAGGCTCATGATTACCTATGTGTTAATACATGCAGCACTCCTATTTTTTCTTTTATATTATCCCATTTTAATTATCTTCATATTAGTTTATTCTTTATTTGCTTCTTTGTTTACATTATAATCTCTCTCTTTATAAGCTACTCAAAGGGCAAGAGCTCTGTCTAGGTACCTGCTGTATCCCTAGCATTCCTACTTAATACATAAATATTTGTTGATGGACAGAGAGGTGCTAGAGTCTATTGTAGGAATGGAACAAAGTTTTCAGTGATAATGACAAGTTGCAGGATCCAACTGGGAGCAATAAGGAAGGTTATGATTTGCTGGATGGTGGGAAAAAAAAATTCCTTGAGACAAGACTGCTTCAGTCTTTGATTTAGTAATTAATTTTGTAGAATGGAGGATTCACATTCATTTTTGTGAGGAGGCAAATGACAAAAGAGTTATCTGACAGGAACTTTTTAAGAAAGAAAGGTTACTTTGATTTTGCCTAGTGTCTCATATCACTTG
Organism: Carlito syrichta; assembly: GCF_000164805.1. Lineage (NCBI taxonomy): Eukaryota > Metazoa > Chordata > Mammalia > Primates > Tarsiidae > Carlito > Carlito syrichta. The sequence goes on along the minus strand of NW_007249888.1, from coordinate 103,884 downwards.
TCTCTGCATATAGAGCTGTATCTTCATTCTGCAGTTATATAGGCCTCTAGGGAGTATGCCACTACCTTTTTCTAATATCAGAATTCTTTCTACATTTTCTTTGGGGGAGGTGATTACTTACCCTCCACTTCTATATTTTCAGTGTGTCAAAACTCAGTTATTCACATGACAGACCAACTTTTAAAAAAGTTCTTATTGTTAAAATCGCTCATTCTATTAAATTAGAATACTACTTTCCTGCATTTCCAACACCACACGGATCTACTTTACTTTTCATATGATAGCTCTTTAGCTGATATGTGAAAAATGACTGGTTCTTTTTCCTTCTCTTTTCAAACTAAATATATGCATTTCCTTTGACTGTTTCTTGTATGACAAGGTTTTAAGGTCCTTTTCCAGGCCCATCTCTAGCATTTTTGGGACTTGGGGCAAGAATACAAATGAAGATCTGCTGTGGTTTGTATGTGTGACACCTCCAACCTCATGTTGGCATTTGATCCTCAATGTTGGAGGTAGGGCCTAGTGAGAGGTGTTTGGATCGTGGGGGCAGATCCGTTATGGATAGATTAATGCTTCTCTGGTTTGAGTGAGTCTTCACTCTGTCAGTTTCTGAGAGAGCTGGTTGTTAAAAAGAGCCTGGCACCCCCCTTCCACTTTCTCCCCTTGCCATGTGAGCTCCGCACAAGTCGACTCTGCTTTGCTTTCCGCCAGAGTGGAAACAGCCTGAGGTGTTCCCTAGATACCAGTTTTCCAGCTAGCAGAATTATGAAGCAGATAAACCTTTTTTTTTTTTTTATAAATTACCCAGTCTCAGGTATTCCTTTATAGCAACACTAAGACTAAGACAGGGTTGATATGCTGTGTGTCTAAAAATTTGCAAATCAAGCTCACTGATAAGTGCTTCATTGCCAAACACCTTGACAAAACTTCATACTGGCCTATAGCAGGGTTAAGCAGAAAATTCAGATTCCTCTGAGTTTGTTTTTAGAACATGATAAATTGCGGAGCCAGCTTCTAACCCAAGATCCCTTTCTCTTCTCCAACCTCCTTTCACTAGGGACTTTGCACTTGCTCATATGTGGACACTCAAGTCTGTATATCCCCATACACCAAAGGTTGTCTCCCCTTCGGAGAACCAAATGAAGGAAGAGGCCTGCGCATACCCTGGAAGCAGTTGGGACATTCTGGGGTCCTGGTTAAGAGGAGGGCCTGCAGCATGTAGGCTGTAGAAGGGTACGTCCTTTAGGCCCTGAGAACAACAAGCCCCATAGTCAGGAATATGGCTAGAGGAAGGCCAGTCCATAGCCCTCTAAAACTTGAGGCCCAGGACAAGGGTCACCAATGCTTAGGTCCAAGGCAGTAATTTCTACGCTAGTCAAACTCTAGACTTAGTCCTGTTTGCCATGGTTGGTTATTGTGGTAAATGTCAAATTCCCTCTTACAGACCCCCAATTTAGTCATGATATTTTAGTTAGAGCTTCTTAACTGGTGTGCCAGGCTGTGCTCTGAATGTGTTATAGGATGGGTCAGAAATACTAATTCCCTTAGTTCTCAAGGTTGTCAGGGGCAGAGTGGCAAGAGCTTCTAGGGTGATCACTTTGGGCTCTAGCAGCAGCATGACCTATTTACCCCAGGGTGCCTGTACTAGTACTAGTTTACTACTAGTATCATGTGTTTCACAAACAGCTTTAAGTGCATTTTTTTGTCAACATTATCATTTGGTCCACCTGATGATGGTGAGGGGTGTTAAAGTAGATTTTATGCCCCCTCAAATTAATGAGGAAATAGATCCAGGTTAAGTCAATTATTTAGCTGTATATTCTTGTTCAAGTAGGCCAGTTGAAATGAGAACTTCATTCTTCTCTCTTATTTTGGTATATATATTCTCTCTGCTAACCCAAATTGTGTTCCTTGTGCTTTTTTTGGGGGGGGACAACTTATCACCTCTGGTTCATTTAGGACTTGTAGGTAATTACATTTTTTAGAATTTTTCTCTCTCAAATTCTGTTATGTCATGTTCCTTTATTGTGATTTTTTAGCCTAAATATTCAACTTTACATTTAATTCCTATTAAATAGAATTATTTTTATGATATTCAACCAATTGATCCAGCTTTGTGAAACTTGATTCTGTGTTACCCATTTTGATAATTCTTTTCTCCAGATTAGTGTTATACAGAGGGTGCCAAAAAATGTGTACACATTTTAAGAAAGGAAAAAACTGTATTAAAATTGTAATAATATATACTGATAACAAGAGATAGATACAAGTTACTTCTGCAATTATAAGAGGTACTCAAAGTGGTTGCCATCAGCATCCAGACATTTCTGATGATGGTGAACTACTGCAGGACTTGCTGCTGTGCGAGGCTTCCCAATCTTCCCTTGTGCACATAACACACAGTACCATGCGTCTCAAACTTATCACGAATGTGTGCGATTGTTAGGTGTGTTAGAGGTTCTGTTGCATATTCATGCCTCCATTTATCGTTATACTTCCACAACGTTCTTAAATTTCAATACCATTTTTAAATGGTCTTGCATGCCTTGAACAACTGTGCTTCTGCCATATTCTTTGACTGTCCTGCCTGTCACATAGTGAGGCTAACATTCATTTTATTAGCGCCATCTTTTGAGCAAATGTCATACTACACATTGCTACCATAGTTTAACTTCGAAAAGTAATACATAGATAATATCTCTTAAAATGTATATATATTTTTTGACACCCCTGGTATTTAGTTATTATAGTAATGTTTGTCTGAAATGGGCACCTCTAACTCATTTATAAAAGGCTAAATTAAGGTAGCAAAGTATGCCATGTATTTTGGAAATAGTTCTTTTGTAACATAGTTACAGTAAAGTTCTGGCACTGAAGTTTAAATTTATTTCTCTTGTTTTTGGAGCTGGAGTCTCACTTTGTTGCCCAGGCTGGAGTGTGGTGGCACGCTCAAGGCTCCTGCAGCCTTGACCTGCTGGGCTCAGGCAATCCTTCCATCTTAGCCTTTCAAGTGGCTGAAACTACAGGTGCACACCACCACACCTGGCTAATTTTTTGATTTATTGTAAAGATGTGGTCTTGCCAAGTTGCACAGGCTTGTCTTGAGCCTCTGGGTTCAGGCAATCCTTTCGCCTCCACCTTCCTAATTGTTGGGATTACAGGCGTGAGCCACTGCTCCCAGCCTTCTCTTTTTATTTAGTGCTTGCTTTGTACTACTCTTTACAGATGCTATTTTATGTAAACCTCACAACGATCTTGGTAGTAGTATTATCATAGACCGGACTGGGCCTCAGAAAAGTGTGGTCACCTTGCTCAGGTTTACACAACTACATGGTGGATTGATTCAGAATTCAGTTCTAGGTCTTTTTGGCCTTAAACTGCCTGTTTTCCCTAGAACTATTTTATAAATAATGTGAAGTGCTTTCTAAACATTTAACTTGGGTTGGGAAAGGGTGTTTTCCAGATTTATAGTTTTACATTTAGAATAATGAATTCTCTAATTTTACTAATGTACAAGGCAACCTCTACTTTTCTTTCCCTAACAGAAAATTATTGTCTGGTTACAAATGTCAGTAGTACCAAGGTTGAGAAACCCTGCTCTAAGAGTTTTGAATAATCAAGCTTTTACTTTGAGTGTGTGTGTGTGTTTACATTTTTAGCTCTTTATTGTGGTGATAGGTATTAGAATGGATGAGAGATTTCAACTCCTTGTGCTTCCATAGTTTACATTCTTGATTTGTCTGCCTTCCTCCTTATTTGGGAACAGGTTGACAATGAGATTAGAGCATGATGTTTATCCACTTCAATTCTATGTTGTTTCTTGAGAATCAGGATTTAATGCTAAATACTCTCTGTTTGGCAGAGATCAGGATTTTTGTCTCTGTCACCCAGACTGAACTGCAGTGGCACAATCATAGCTCACTGCAGTCTCGAACTCATAGGCTCAAGTGATCCTCCTGCCTCAGCCTCATGAGTAGCTGGGTCTACAGGTCACACCATCATACTTGGCTTATTTTTAAAATTTTTAGTAGAATTGGGATCTTGCTATGTTACCCAGCTGGCTTTTTCTGTTTTAATGATTATTTTTATTGTAACTATTGATAAGAAAAAGCTATAGTGAAACATAGGCACTTAAGTTGGCTTTTATGTGTTGACTTGCTAACCAGCCTGTCTCTTTGAAGAATGGTATTTATTGCTTTGAGCACAGATTCGAAAGAATGGCTACTCAGTATTCTAATACAGATTTGTCCTCTTTTCCCCTGTTTTTAGTTCCAAGGCATGACCAAAGAACAGTTTTCCAAATTTCATTTCATCCTTCCCCAGACTTGATTTTGTTTCTCTTTGATCTAGATTACCATACCCACCTCCTTAAACTTAAGTTTCTAAACCTCACAAACCATCAGAAGTTTCATTTCCAACTGCACTATTAAACTCTCTTGCTTGCTTTTCAAGGAGAATTTTTTTATGATTCCTCTTATATTCAGGATTCATTTTAACTAAATGGTAAATATGTCTGATTATTACCAATAACTATTGTTATTGCTAACACCATGTAATTATTACTGATATACTAGGAATTTTCTGTTATTGATATCTTCTAAATCATATGTTATCTGGCTTAATCATCACAAGTATGCTATGAAAAAGTTACTTATAATACTTTTTTAAAAATTGTAGTAAAATGTGCATAACATAAAATTTTCTATTCTGACCATTTTTTAGGTGTACAGTTTAGTAGTATTACTGCATTCACATTTTTGTGCAATAGTTTCCATCTAGAACATTTTCATTTTGCAAAACTAAAACTATATGACCATGTTACAGCTCTCCAATTTCCCTTCCACCAACTCCAGTAACCACCATCTACTTTCTGTTTCTATGACTTTGACTACTTTAGATGACTTATGTAAATGGAATTATACTATAAAGTATTTTGTCTTTTTGTGACTGTTTGCTTATTTCACTTAGTGTAATGACCTCAATTATCATCCATCTTGTAACATGTGAAAGGATTTCCTTCCTTAATTTGATAATATTCCCTTGTATATCCGTGCCACATATTGTTTATCCATTTATGCTTGGGTTGCTTCCACCTCTTGACCTTTTTTTTTTTTTTTTTTTTGAGTTAGGGTCTCACTCTGTCACCTAGGCTAGAGTGCAGTGGCACAATCATGGCTCACTACAGCTTTAACCTCCTTGGTTCAGGTGATCCTTCCATCTCAGTCTCCCAAGACTGGGACTACAGGCGTGTACCACCATGGCAGACTAATTTTTTGATTTTTTTTTTGTAGAGATGGGTTATTGCTATGTTGCTCAGCTTGGTCTTGAACTCCTGAGCTAAAGCAATCCTCCTACCTTGGCCTCCCAAAGTACTGGGCTTACAGATGTGAGCTACCATGCCCGGCCCTATTTTGAACAGTGCTGCGATGACCATAGGTATGTAAATACCTCTGTGGAGTCCTGCTTTTAATTCTTTTTGGATATACATCCAGGAGTAGAATTGCTGGATCATATGGTAATTTTATTTTTAACTTTTTGAGAAATAGTCGTACTGTTTTCCAAAGCAACTGTACCATTTTATGTTCCCATGGAGAGTGCTCAAAGGATTCAGTTTCTCCACATTCTTGCCAACACTTGTTATTTTCTTTTTTTCCTCTTTTTTAGATAGTAGCCATTCTAGTAAGTGTGAAGTGACATCTCATTGTGATTTGATTTGCCTTTCCCTAATGATAGTGATGTTGAGCATTTTTTCAAATGCTTACTGGCTATTTGTATATCATCTTTGGAGAAATGTGTGTTCAATGTCCTTTGCCCATTTTTTACATAGATTTTTGCTGTTGATTTGTAGTAGTTATTTATATATTCTAGATAGCAATACCTTATCAGATATATGATAGCAAATATTTTCTCCCATTCTGTGGATTGTTTTTCATTCTGTTAGTAGTATACTTTGATGTACAAAAGTTTAAATTTTTTTTTCTTCGGGTCGGAGTCTCATTCTGCCACCCACGCTCGCGGCCACCGCAACCTCAATCTGCTGGACTCAGGCGATCCTTTCGCCTCAGCCTTCCAAGTACCTGGATCTAGTCATGCGCCATCACACCTGGCTAATTTTTCTTGATTTATTGTAGTGATGAGGTCTCGCCAAGTTGTCCAGGCTGGTCTTGAACTTGTAGGCTCAGGCATTCTTCTCACCTCAGCCTCCCAAAGAGCTAGGGTTACAGGTGTGACCCACTGTGCCTGGCAAAAGTTTTAATTTTTATGTAGTCTAGTTTAGTTTTCCCTTGTTGCCTGTGCTTTTGGTGCTACATCTAAGAAATCATTGTCAAATCCAGTGTTATGACCTTTCCCCCTTATGTTTTCTTCTAAAAGTTTTATAATTTTGGCTCTTATGTTTAGATCATTGATCCGTTTTGAGTTACTTTTTGTATCTGATGTAACGTCAAGGTTTAATTTCATTTTATGCATGGATGCTCAGTTTTCCCAGAACTGTTTGTTGAAGACCGTCCTTTCCCAATTAAATTGTCTTGGCATCCCTGTGGACCATATATACTTGTACTCATACAAATTTTATAGTTGAGGTGATTGACATTGAGGTGTGATTAACATATTTTTAAAACAATCCATTAACCCTAAAGTAATTTATATTTGATACCATAAAATGAAGGAGGTTTTTAGGGTTGTGAAGTTTTTTTTTTAAACGTGTGTTGCGGTCTTTTCCCAGAATTTTTGTAGATTTATGTGTGTATATGTGTGTATGTATGTATTTTTTTTTAGTGACAGAGTCTCGCTCTGCTGGAGTGCAGTGTTAACATCAGAGTTCACGGCAGCCTTGAACTCCTGGGTTCAGCAATCCTCCAGTCTCAGCCACTGGAGTAGCTGGGATTGTAAGCACACAACACCACATCTGGCTAATTTTTACAATTTTTTTTTTTGTAGAGACAGGATCTTGCTGTGTTGCCCAGGCTGACCTTGAACTCCTGACCTTAAGCAGTCCTCCTGTCTTGACCTCCCAAAGTGCTGGGATTACAGATGTGAGCCTGTAGTTAAAGTAAGAATTACATTATTTGAGATTAGTCTCAATTTAGCAGCACTTGTTAGCTTCATAATGGAAGAGAGTAGTTTTGGGTTTCAGCATTCTTAGATAAAAGACTTCAAGAAACAAACCACTCTGATTTTTTATATTTATTTTTTTCTAATGGAATGCCTCATAAATTTCCTGTATTTGCAATAAAATTTGCTGTTTTTTAAAAAACCATAACTATCATTTAATCGCTTTGAAATGGAATTAAGTAATTTTTTGGAGCCCAGTATGTTTAAAAATTGGTGTTCTTGGTGATCTTTAAAATTTTAGCAATAATAAGAAATGCTTTTCTTTGGGAGTATTCACAATATGTAATACAAGTGTTGGAAACTTTTATTTTTGATTTTGTTCTTTGAATTCTTTTATGTGCTCTTTTTTATTGGTGTATATAAGAAGTAATGTATACAAGCTATCAATATTGTTCCTTGTTTAGTGCCTAATATACTCAGTTTCTTAAATGTATTTTACTATATTCTGGTCCCCTCATTGAAGAGTTGAATAAATTACAAAAAAAAAAATGTACAGTTATTGCCTTTGTTGTTGATGCATGTAAGAAAATATATCCCTGTATATATGTTCTGTTCTCTCTTGTTGGGGATACAAACTAACCTAATGTTCTGAAAACTTCCCAAAGTATGTAAAACTATTTTGAAATGGTTTTAAAATAGTAGCTTTACCTACATTTTGTAACTCTTTATTTGTAAGTTAGGTTAAATGAATATATCAACATTAATTCGGTAGTTATTTACTATCTACTCATTGGAAGAGGTTTCTTTCGTAGGGGATAAAAAGTAGGATCTTCATACCATTCATATTGTTAGGATTTTAAAAATTATAAGAGAGCTAGAATGATTTAAAGATAATATAATTGAGGAAAAATTAAGAAATTAGAAGATGAGGAAAAATTAAAAATTTGTAAAGTCTGTTTTAATTCTATTTTAGTCTGGCATGCCCAGTTTATTCTTTCATAAGTAAATATTGTTTGTGAATATTTTGTCATATTTCCCTATTTTCTCTTAATTTGCATGTGAAGGGCAGACATTATTTCTCTGTGCATATAAAACTACGTTTTCATTTATTATTTGGTGATATGGTAATGGATAAACATAAATATCTAAGTTTTGTTATAAAAAATAGCCAGAATTTGAAGATTTTTCTGTGTTACAACAAAGGGGATCTGTATTTGCCATTGCAATTAGTTGCCGAATAAGATTCTGATATGTTTAGGTTGCCTTTTTAAAAATTGCAACATGGCCAGGTGGTTCAAGCCTGTAATCCCAGCACTTTGGGAGGTCAAGGTGAGAGGATTGCCTGAATTCGCTGGTTGGAGACCAGACTGGGCAACATGTTGGTAACTTGTCCCTACAGTCAATCAAAAAATTAAACTGGTGTGGTAACGTGCACCTGTGGTTCTGGCTACTTGGAAGGCTGAGGCGGAAGGATCGCTGGAGCCCAGCAGGTCAACGCTGGGGTGGTCGTGAACATGCTGCTGCACTCCAGCCTGGGCGAGGGATGTGACTCCAACTAAAAAACAAAAAAAAAGTTGCAATATTCTGGGGATCATTTAGTGAGATGTTTAAAGTCAAAATTACTTTGATTAGCAGAACAAATTGATTTTCCAACTCTTTGCTTCTAATAGGAAGCAGTTTTCATACATTTATTTGCTTAAGTGTCCTGAAAACTATCTTGTGAATTCCTCCGCACCAGGTTGCTTAAAATAGGAGAGAGGTAGGAACAGGAAAAAAAAAATGCTTGGATTTTACTGGTTTTATTTCTTTTAGCATTTCAGCCTAATCAGAATGGGAGCCAGACTTTTCCATGTAGAAAACTGAATTTATATGACTGGAGCTGCTTTCTGTTAGCTGACCACTTGAAAAATAGGAAGGGAAATCTGAAACAGTAGAAAAGTTCTGGCAGTCCTTCAGGCTAGATTAGTGGTATGTAAAATATTATAATATTCTTAGTGTTCTAGGACTATGGATTTTGAAAGAAACAAAAAAAACTTTGTTAAATGAATCTATAGAGGTATCGGTGATTTGGAAATATTTCTGGGTTAATGAATTTTATGCAGCAAAATCTGGAATAACTTTTCCTTTTTCACTTTAGACCTGATCCAGAGTCACCTTATACTCAATTTCAGCAGTATTTTTTTTTCCTGTTCCTACCTCTCTCCTATTTTTGCTATGTAATCTTTATTTCCCTTTTTGCTGCTTTTAGCTGCATTTCTCTCCACTCTAAGCTCATTAAAATTTTTTAAAAATATGAGACTGAGCCCATTTTCTCTGAGGAGTGTGGTGTTTAGCACCCTGTTGGTGGCTCAGTGCATTTTAAGTAGTATTTTCAGCTTTCTAGATGTGTTTGCCGTATTTAGAAGTAGTTATGGAAAGTTTTCTGTTTGGAGGAAACTATTTCTAATCTTTGTTCTGGCAAAGTCCTTTCATCCTTTTAGCATCATGATTCAGTTGGTTTGTGTCCATGTAGGAGTTTGCAGCTTGGCTGCTAAAAAATTGTTTCAGAGGCACTTATGTAACCTTTTTCAGGAGTAATTATTTTTTGATTAATTACTCAGCTATACTAGTATTTTATTGTGCTAGAACAGATTTTGGAGATTGCTTTTATCACATGAAATAGTAGGAATTTATTTTTAATATGTATGCTTTAATGTAGACAACTTAAACAATTAAATGTTTGGGTTTTGCACTTAAAGGAATTATGTAAGTATATAAATAAAGGCAATATTATTTGTGTTCTACATCATCATACTAAGGTGTTTACTGGTTATAGAATGAGGAGCTGATTTCTTTTTCGGGCTCTTTTCTGTTTTAAAATATATTTTATAACTTTGAGATCTTATTTAAATCTAATCAAAATGGGGGTCAGGATTCTCTATGTAGAGAACTGAACATATTTATGATCATATTTTAAGAAACAACTTTTAGATTTTTAACTCTGTATAAAAAGCCCATTATAAGCCGGGCTTGGTGGCTCAGCCTGTAATCCTGCGCCTTTGGGAGGCTGTGAGTGGATTGCCTGAGCCTGCGGGTTCGAGACCCGCCTGGGCAGGCGAGACCTCATCTCTACAATAAATCAAAAAATTAGCCGGGCGTGGTAGTGCACGCCTGTAATTCCGGCTACTCGGAAGGCTGAGGCGGAAGGATCGCTGGAGCCCAGCAGATCAAGGCTGCGGTGGCCGGGAGCGGCCACTGCACTCCAGTCTGGGCGACAGAGTGAGACTCCAACTCAAAAAAAAAAAAAAAAAAAAAAAGCCCATTATACATTTCTTCATTTTTTGTCTTGTATGATTTTAAAATAGAGAAAGGCAACAAGGATGAAAAAACCCATGAAAAACAGCCAATAAAAGCTCATCAAACAATGTTAAAAGTATGATAATTATGCTAAGAAATCATAATACCATTTCTGCCAGTGTTATTGTTTATGTTTGACTAGAATTAGCAATCCTTTATGCCCAAATAAACAAATTATTTTATTTTTCAAAAGAAATGGAATAACTTATGTTTGAAGTATAAATTAAATACTGTGGCCCTTCAGTTGAGTAATGCTCATGCAGGCCTCAGATGTAGAAGTTCAATCAGTTCAGTTGTTGCAGCCCATTTCATTGAAGGAATGGGGACAAAAGTTTGTTTGTAACTACCATGGAACTGAATACAAAGATGCCAGTGACCTTTGAACTTATGTGGCTGTGCATCTGAACAAGGGATTGTTTGAGAATGGGAAAAGCTGCCAGTAGACTTGGGATATGCTTTCTACTTGTTTTCTGCAGAATTGTTGAATGACCCTACTTCAGAAAAACAAAAAACCAAAAAACAACAACAAAAAAACCTCAAAAAGCTTAATTGGAAGAAATTCTTACTGGTCTCAGAAGAATCTCATGTCTGCACAGCAAAATCCAATTAGATATTCATATCCCAAAGTGATAGTCATTAAAAATAATGTCTCTACTTACAAAAATGGCAACATTAATTACTTAACCATTTTATGCATTGACAAGACTGGTAAATGCTTCTGGTTTCTTCCTCTGCAGTTCTTATTATATTCCTATTAAAAGCTATCTTCCAGTTTTAGTCGTTGAAAAGTACTTCTGTATCTGGGGCGCACTAATTCCTTGGCTTTTTTTTTTACATTGTTTAAATGTTGGGCATTATTCAGACAGTGAAGCCCATAAGTATTTGTCAAGTGAGTGATTGAAACAATACATCCACAGAAAGAGTGTGTTTAGTGTGAGAAAGTGGGAATAATGGCATTTCAGTAATCTTTTTTTTTCTCCTAAGGTGGTTAATAAAAATCTAGTAATTTCTTTCAATATGAGAATACCATAAATACACTATACTTTTTTGCAGATATAGAGTATTTCAGTTCAGCCTTTGTACATACTTCTCTTGTTTACATTAACCAGTGTTCACACTGGGTACAAATGAGATTTTATTTCAGACTTGTTGTCTTTGGAAATGACTGAGGAATCAGCTAATCTTTTCATTTTGGAGAAAAGAGGGCTCTGGTTTATATTGTTGCATATCTCCCTTACCTACGATTAATAAAGTGAGATGATTGTATTTGAAGTTAGTGCACCAATTCCCTGTGTACTTTGAAGTGGTTCCTCCTTTCATAAATAATGCATCTGTGCATATCATTTCATATACTTTAAGGTAGTTCTTTTTATGATTGCCACTCTATAGTTTAGCCTGTATATCATTTCATATCATTTCATATACTTTAAGGTAGTTCTTATTATGGTGGCCACTCTATAGTTTAGCCTGTAGGTTGTAGAAATCTGTGATCATATTGCTTAACTGGAGTCATTGGGATTGAGTGTGTGACTTCATTAGCAGCATTGACTTGGTGAGTGATAAGGGTAGGGTGGGAAAAATTAGTATACTAGTTATGATAAGAAAGGTAGCTTTTTATTAACTTTTCTGAATGCGTTGATGTAGATATTAAAATTCTGACTTATTAAAAGTTTAACGTGTATACTTCACCCTTAACTGTACCCCACAGTTTTAAAATAAAAAATGATTTTTGTTTTTTTGTTTTAAAGAAAGTTTAACGTAAACTCTCAATAGGTGGGTACTTGGAGAATTTTGCTCTCCATGTTTCTATGTAAAATTACTGAGGAAGTTTAGCTTTGGTCTTGTTATCAGCTACTCTTGTGAAATACATTAATTTACTAACAGAAGTTCTTTAATTTCTGTTTTTAATGCCTAAGACAAGTAGGGCCTCTGGGAATGGGTTATCTGGGAGGCCAGTTCCTTAGTGGAGGCAGAGACGTGGAGTAGAGGGGACTGTGGCAGTAAAGGGAATAGTTGGGCTGTTAGGGAAGTTGGTTGAAAGAGCAGAAGCAAGGAGCTGGAAAGGGATAAAAAGAGAAACAGCAGGTACTTACTGCTGCAGTTAAGCCACCTTTAAGATCTCAATCTAAGGAAACAAGAGAATGGAATCAGAACCAGGGTTTGCAAGCATCTGATGCTCCTTATCTGGTGGAGGAGACAATCCTTAAATGGCTCACAGATTTAAAAAAGTTAAACTCAGCCACCTTGGGTTAACCAATATATCTTTTGTTCAATTTTAGCTTTAGTTTATTTTAAAGTCTTTCCTGTAATATAGATTGAGTTTGGTTTGGATTTTAATTTGATAGTTGCTGAGAGAATGAACAAACAGTAGCATAGAATATTTTTGTCAAAATGCTGTGAGTTGCTGTATAACATTAGTGAATTACATATTCCCTTTTAAAAAATCTAACATAAAAAATGTTAAATTATGGTTTTAGACAAAATAAGACTGAAGAATGTGGGAAATACTGGATAAGTATGCATTTTCACATCTTTTATACTGAGAGAAAAAGATTTGTCTTTTAATAACTATATATCAGCAGAAAAACACCATATTTTCTTGATTTTATGAAATGGCAAATGATAAATTAATTTGGATGAATAGTGAATAATGCTTTGGGTCAGAAAAGGGTATACTGAGAATTCATTGTTCATTCTGAAAATAAAATGGTCATGAAATACTTTTTTTAGGATTTCACAAGCTCTGTTGTTTTTCATCTCATTAGTAACTTACCACATGTAAGAACAGAGTATTTTAGAAAAAATACTATAATTTTTAAAATTGATGAAATACTTTTAGGGGATGGGGTCTCACTGTGTTGCCCAGCTTGGCCTCAAACTCCTGCACTTGAGTGATCCACCACCACAGCCTCCCTGGTATCTGGGACTCCAGATTTGTGCCGTGACTCATGGCTATAATTTTTTAAAGGGTTAAAATTGAAATCTGAAAGCAGAACAATCAGGACATTGATCTGTAGCTGCTAGCTGGAGAAATAGTGACTGTGTCGGACCTTTTAATGTTATTATAGTGCCTGAACTTTTACATTTTCCCCCCGAATAATGTGAAATTGTAAATAATATGAAAAATGCTTTGAAAAAATAATTGCTGGATTTGTACCACAGAAAATTATTTCTAGTGCCATGAGTCACAAACTTGTAAATTGCTAGATCAAAAAGAAAATCAGTGTTAGTAAACATATCAAGTGCTCATCAGAGCTGTGGCAGAAATTCCTATTTGACTAATATTCATCCCCTTCTGTCCCCTTCCTTCCCCCTCCCTTCTCTTCCTCTCCCCTCCCTTCCCCTTCCTTTCCCTCCTTTTCCCTCCCCTTCTCCTTTTTTCCTTCCGTCCCTGCTTTCCTTCCCCTCTCCCTCTCCCTTCCTCCCTTACCTTCTTCCCTCGCACTTCTCCCCTTCCCTTCTCCCTTCTTTAAGAGATATGGTCTTGTTCTGTCACCCAGACTGGAGTGAGGTGGCATGCTCATGAGTCACTGTAGCTTAAAAACTCCTGGGCTCAAGTGATTCTTGCACCTTAGCCTCTCAAAGTATGGGGATTACAAGTGTAAACCACCATACCCGGCCCCTTTTCCTTTCTAATAGAACTTTAGTTTTGTGTGAAGCAAAACACAAAAAGATTTTTTGTGCCTACTAAAAAACTGTATATTTCTTAGTTTCCCTTCTGGCTGGGGTATTCACGTAACATAGTCCTGGTCAGTGAAATGTGGGCAGGATAACGTTTTGGATAAAGTTTTTGGGAGAGCCCTTTTGCTTGCTTCTTTTTCTACCTGTCTAGAAATTAAACATGATGACAAACTATAGCAGTATTCCAGAGACCTTCAGAAAAAGGCCAAGAGATTTACAGAGATCTTAGCCCTTATATCCTTGAACTGCCAGACCTGTGTCAGGAAGTGCCTCTCCCAAAACTTTTATTCATAAGGGGAGTACACCTCTATCTTGTTTAAGCCACTATAATTTGGACTTCATTTTACATGCATTTAAACATAATCCCTAACTAACACAGCAATTTATGTGCCCATTATGGCATACTTTCAGAAGATTTGGATTCTTCCGATTATAGTTCAATAAGAGATTTTATCTAACTTCAAATCCAAAAATTCTGGGGATTTTTGGAATTATTTCTTTTAGATTTGATTGGACCTGCTGGATAGATATTGGTTATTGCTGGAGGGTTGTCCCCTTTAAAAAGTAGTCTGTAGCATTTCTCACTATCACTTCATCCTCTTTGTTATTTCAAGTCCCTGGCTTCATGTAGTTATATAATCTATATTGAAACTATAGAACCCTCTCTGATTGGAGAGAATTTCCAAGTGGTTATAGCACAGTTAGGGTCATCTGGGTTGGTCAAGCATAGGAATTTGACTACTGACCCGATCTCCCTCCATACCAAGGATAACTGTGGTGATTTTTTTCCTTTTTTAATTTTTTAAAGTTTATTTGTAGTATACAGCAGGGCAGGTGCACATCATATATGCACAACTCTATGACTTCCCACAGACTGAACATATCTGTGTAACTAGCATCTGATCAGGAGACAAAGAGACTTTATTGTGCTTGTGGAGTATCTTTATCCAGACTTCTAGCAGCATAGATTAGTTTTTGCCTGTTTTTGTACTTTATGTACATGGAATTATACAGAACATATTCTTTTGTGTCCTTTCTTTTGTTCAGCATTGTCTGTGAGATTTACCTATTATTATTATTGCTGTATTTTGTTGTGTGAATGTATTTTAGCTTACCTACTGTTGGTGGGCATTTGGATTGTTTTTGGTTTTAACTGTTATGAATACTACTATTGAGAACATTCTAGCACATGTCTTTTGAGATGTAAGCATTCTGTTGAGTATGTACTTTGGATTGGAATTGCTGGATCATAAGGTGAGTTTAAGTCCTTTTATTCTCACAAGTGTTTGATGTCATTGTTTTTAACCTAGTCATTCTGATGTGTGTATATGTTGTGAGATGCCTGTTTATATCTTTTGCCCATTTTCCTTTTGGGTTTTTTTTTTTTCGTCTTATTGTTTGTGAGAGTCCTTTTTATATTCTGGATACTACAGACATCTGTGTTGTGAATATCTTTTTCTACTGTCCAAGTTACTCTTTCACTCTTGTATCTTTTGAGAAGTAGGTCTTAAATAGTCCAATGTATCATGTTTTCCTTTATGGTTAGTACTTCTTGGATACTGTTAAAAATATATTTGCCTTCTCTAATGTCACAAAGATGACCTGTTATATTTTCTTTTATAAAGGCTTTTTGTTTTGCTTTTTACATTTAGGCCTACATTTATTTCTATAATTGCTTTTTGTGTAGGATGTGAGGTAGGGGTCACAATACACTTTTTTTCCTGTATGGTTTTTAGTTGAATGAGCTCTATTTATTTAAAAAAACAACAAAACAAAAAACCTTTTTCACTGCATTGCACTGCCAGCTTTGTCATAAATCAGGTAACCAAATATGTGTTAGTTGTTTCTGCACTGTTTTATTTCTATTCTTTTGCAAATACCATGCTGTTATAATTATTATAACCTTATAATAGGTTTGCTTAATTGTTAATATTAAGTTTTCCAGCTTTGTTCTTCTTTGAGAAGGCCTTAGCTAATGTTGAGAATTGTCAACTGGTTAGGTAGAGTTAATATTTATTTTATATGCTTCTTAACTTCAACCATACACCTCCCTCAACCAGCTGACTAAGATACTGGCATTAATCCACTTAACCATCAAGGAAACCCAGTTAGAACTTCTAATCTCAGTGGATTTTCAGATTTACTGAGTAAACAGAAAAGAATTTCTTGCTGCACACACAGTATATCACTTTTAAAATCAGTACTGACTGAAGTGTGTAGTAATAAAATATTTAGTTCAAATATAACTATTTAATTGCACCGATAACTTTTCTCATTTATGGGTAATCAGTTGTTTTGTTTACCGCTGTGATCAGCTCTGTAGATACCATGTTTGGGAAATTGTTTGCTTCAAAAAGATGAAATAGGAATAGTGAAATAAAAATAAGACTGAATCCATCTGGAAGAATGAATCATCTGTGCGTAATATTTAAAGGCAGTGATCTTTGTTGGTAACATCCTGATATTGTCAATCTGAAGAGGTTTCTTCTCAATATCCTGCCTTCTTTTCTCCTTCCATTTCATATTGCTTCAATTGAGGGAAATCATAAGGAATTAAAGTAAAATAGTTACTATTTATCTTTCAGCGTTACCATTCGTAACTTATTTGGGGGTTGGGGACTAGGAAGAAGGAAGGGAAGTAGGGAACCTTCTGGATGCAATGACTGTGTGTTCCAAATTCCCATATGACACATCGCTATACATGATACATTCTTTAAAATTGGAACTGTCTTGGGAAATTGAAAATTATGATCACTCTACTAATTTTGGGGAACTTCTTTTGCTTTTAAAAATAGGAGATCCGTGTACAAATGGTCTGTATGAATTTTTTTTTTTTTTTTTGAGTTGGAGTCTCACTCTGTTGCCCAGACTGGAGTGCAGTGGTATGCTCCCAACCACTGCAGCCTCGACCTGCTGGGCTTCAGTGATCCTTCCGCTTTAGCCTTCCAAGTAGCTAGAACTACAGGTGCGCGCTACCATGCCCAGCTAATTTTTTGATTTATTGTAGAGATGAGGTCTCGCCAAGTTGCCCAGGTGGGTCTCAAACCTGTGGGCTCAGGCAGTCCATTAATCTCGGCCTCCCAAAGCATTGGGATTACAGGCAGAGCCACGGAACCCGGCCTGTAGCCTCGACCTGCTAGGCTCCGGCGATCCTTCCGCCTCAGCCTTCCAAGTAGCTGAAACTACAGGCGCGAGCTACCACACCTGGCTAATTTTTTAATATATTGTAGAGATGAGGTCTCGCCAAGTTGCCCAGGCGGGTCTTAAACCCGCGGGCTCAGGCAATCCACTCACCTCAGCCTCCCAAAGACACAGGATTACAGGCTGAGCCACTGAGCCTGGCTTGCAAAGCATATTCTATCTGAATATACTATGACTCTGTTTGTGAGTGCTTGGAAACAAGAACATCTAAAATGAGCGTGCACTGCTTGTTCCTTGTGTGTCTTGTTTCCTATCTATCACTCTTTTTCCTTGGATTGAAAAATGGCAAGAATACGTGTACCCTACCATATTTGGTAACAAAGGGTATGTCTTTATTCATAGACATAATTGTCTACTTAAATATCACTAACTTCCTGATTAAGAAGCAAAGCAAGGTAGTAAATGGGATGAGGGAGAGGAATGGATCTTTATCCGACAGTCCTGCCTCCAGGGTACATATGGACTTATTTTATCTGTTTAGTTATACTTTTACACCTATTAAACCACCCAGATTTATCTGCCTTTCTCCGTCTAGTGTCACTATCCTAATTCTCAAAGATATACTTCCTCCTCCAGTTATTGTAGCAGTCTCTTTATTGTTCTTTCTGCCCAAAACATATCCTATTCCAGTGCATTCTTTATCTTCAAGCCATAATAATTTTACTAAGGTGCATATGTGTGGGAATTCAGGGAGCTTCCCCAGGTGGTATTCCCTTGGTGAGTTTAATTTGGCCAGAAAGGGGCTAGTGTGTGCTGAGTAGAGGGAGTAGCATTTACAAAGGCTTTTATGTTTTAAACCATTGCAGCATCATTACAACAAGGAGACAGCCTCCCAGTGGCTCTTTTAAGCATGTTAGTCATTTACCTCTATGCATGCTGGTAAAATCAGTCATAGTACATTATGGCCTTATATTCTTACTTGCAAAGTTCCATAACAATTGTATGCAAATACAAATACACTTGAACCTTGCTGCTCTTATACAGTTGCATTTTGAAGATCTGTTCTGTCCTTTATATTAAATTACTTGTTTCTGTTGATGCTTTCCTGAACGATTTGATTCACTCTACTGTGTTTGTTTTGTTAATAGAAATAGCTAATTACTAATTATAATCAATATTTTGCCCATTTCAGCAAATATCTTTGATGAATTGGAATCCACTTTCAAGGACTGAAGTTGCCAATTAAAGTGTTAAGTGAAAGCGGAATATTGGCATAGGTACCATCCTGAAAACAGTACAGTTAGCACAAGCACAGTCTACTAATTAACTGACCCTTCTTGCCTCTTAACCAGATTTTTGAGAGTAGATCCTGTAGAGTTTGTTATGTACTTTCATTGCTAATAAAATATTAGACATGACTACAGCTGAGAGTAAAGCTGTTAAATTGGAAATAGACCAATTGGTGTAAGTGATGTTAAAGGAATTATAGATGATAAAAATGTACTGTAGATGTAAAGCAAAAGTTAGGTTAGACTTGGTTTTAAACTGTAAGTTGTTTCATTTTTCTGTGGTAGTACAAGCCAAGGTTGAAGTACATAATCATGCTGGCTCATTTGTGGTAATGGTACTTTGTTGTTGCTTTTAACCTTCAATATTTTCTGCTCTATTTCTTCAATAATATTTGGTTATAAAATATATGTAATTCAAATTTTGTTAATGTGTTTCAGTGTGATCATTAGACAGATTGCTGTCAAATATGTCATTTTGAGGTGTAGCTGTATTTAAACATTGAGCTTAAGCAAATTCAGTGTAATTGTCTGTGTTTTCATGAATACATTTTCTTTTCTTTTCTTTTTTGAGTTGGAGTCTCACTCAGTCACCCAGACTGGAGTGCATTGGCCTCTCCTGGCCACCACAGCCTCGACCTGCTGGGCTCCGGCAATCCTTCCGCCTCAGCCTTACAAGTAACTGGAACTACAGGCGCGTGCTACCACGCCTAGCTAATTTTTTTGATTTATTGTAGAGATGAGGGCTCGCCAAGTTGCCCAGGCGGGTCTTGAACCCGTGGGCTCAGGCAATTCACTCATCTTTGCCTCCCAAAGTGCAGGATTACAGGCTGAGCCACCGAGCCCGGCACATGAATACATTTTCATGTATTTGTATAGTTCACATATTATTAAAAGTTTACTGTTTTTTTGTATGTTTTTTATATTCAGAGGAACATTTTCTTCTTAGTGAAACAATTCTAAGATTTTGTGTTGTTGACTGATGGAAAATGACTCATTTACTAGAATTAGTTTTTGGAGCACATATTTCATTGAAGGAGAGATGCTTGAGGAAAGGAGAGTCTGTAAACCAGATGAAGGTCATGGCATCTTTGCCAACCTAGTCCCTTATCACCATCACTTTTGGAGGTACTTAGTGGTGCCTGACCAAAGTAGGATCAGTTTATTTTCTTGTCTACTGCTCTAGAATTCTCTTAACCAATATCTAAGAAGTCACAACTTGATATTAAATTATTAAAAGTTATTAAATTTTTAGGTATTTTCTGAGTCTAAGCCAAATTCCAGGTTGGGTTTTATCATCCAGTGTAACTTTTTACATTTGTTACTTGCTTAAATAACTATTTATTTATTTATTTATTTGTTTGTTTGTTTATTTGAATTGGAGTCTCACTCCCATCACCCAGGCTGGAGTACAGTGGCATGTTCATGGCCATCCCAGCGTCGACCTGCTAGGCTCCAGCGATCCTTCTGCCTCAGCCTTCCAAGTAGCCAGAACTACAGGCACTTGCTACCACACCTGACTAATTTTTTATTTATTGTAGAGACAAGGTCTCGCCAAGTTGCCTGGGCTGGTCTCAAACCCGCGGGCTCAGGCAATCCACTTACCTCAACCTCCCAAAGTGCTGGGATTACAGGCTAAGCCACCAAGGCTGGCCTAAATAACTATTTAAAAGACAAAAATAATGTAATGGAATTTATGTATTTTAATATAACACCACAACTGCTTGTTGGGTATGTTAAACGGTGTGATTTTTCTGAAGGGCAATTTAGGAGTATGTATCAACAGTCTTGTCACTTTTGACCTAGTATTTCCACTTTGGAGATCTTGTCCTAAGATCCTAAGGAAGTAAAAAAAAGTACAAAGAGATTTAACCAAAGATACTCAATGTAGTATTATTATAGATAAGGGAGAAAATTTGGTAAATCAGAATCTCTGATGAAAACAATTAATTATGGCATATCCATATAGAGGAATGTTACCTAGCCATTATTAAGTTTATTTCTGAAGATTATTTAGTAACAAGGGAAAATCCTCATGATATAAAAGTGAAATAAGTATGAACAACTCTATAAGAAGGTGAACTCTATCAAGTAATCAGTAGTAGTTAAAAATATAGGCCGGGCTTGGTGGCTCAGCCTGTAATCCCGTGCCTTGGGAGGCCGAGGTGAGTGGATTGCCTGAGCTAGAGGGTTTGAGACTCGCCTGGGCAACTTGGCAAGACCTCATCTCTACAATAAAAATAAAAAAATTAGCTGGGTGTGGTAGCACACGCCTGTAGTTCCAGCTACTTGGAAGGCCGAGGGGGAAGGATCGCCAGAGCCCAGCAGGTCGAGGCTGCGGTGGCCAGGAGTCGCCACTGCACTCCAGTCTGGGTGACAGAGTGAGACGCCAACTAAAAAAAGAAAAAAAAACCAAAAACACAACATATATATATGTCATAGTTGCACTCACAAACCTGAAACAATCACCAATACAAAAAATACAAGTACAAATACAAAAAATACAAATACAAAAAAGTAAGTACAGAATAATAATATTCACATATGTATATCCTAAATTAAGTATGTATATACAAATGTGTATACTGTACACTTGCATATTCACACATATATGTGCATACATGCAAAGAAAAAAGTAAAATATGAAAACACACTAAATGAACTGTATTTTTATATAGGTATGTGCATGCACAGAAGAAGGCTGTTAAGTCAAATTATGTTTTGTTCTTTTTTAAAACAAATTTTTTTTTTTGAGTTTAGTCTCACTCTGTCACCCAGCCTGTACTGCAGTGGCACAATCACAGCTCACCACAGCCTCGACCTCCTGGGCTCAGATGGTTCTTCCACAGCCTCCCAAGTAGCTGGGACTACAAGCGTGTGCCACCATGCCCGGCTTGCTTAGCCAAATTATTAATAATAATCACTGGAATTGGAGAGGGGAGATTTGAGTCCTACTTGAATTTAAGTCCTATTTTAATTTTTTTTTTTTTTTTGAGTTGGAGTCTCACTCTGTCGCCCAGACTGGAGTGCAGTGGTATGTTCCTGGCCACCGCAGCCTCGATCTGCTGGGCTCCGGTGATCCTTCTGCCTCAGCCTTCCAAGTAGCTAGAACTACAGGCACGTGCTCCCACACCCGGCTAACTTTTTGACTTATTGTAGAGATGAGGACTCTCCAAGTTGCCCAGGCAGGTCTCGAGCCCATGAACTCAGGCAATCCATTCACTTCAGCCTCCCAGAAGTGTGGGATTACAGGCTGAGCCACCGAACCCGGCTCTATTTTAACAGTGAGAGTATATTTATATATTATTTATAATGAAAAATAAAGAATAAAAAATCCTTGAAACTCAGATTCTGTTTTGTAAAACACAAAATTCACCAAGCAATAGTTATCTCTGAAAGGTAGGAGTACAGATAGTTATAATTTTCTTTGTATTTTTCTGTATTTTCTAGACTCTTGGCAATGAACAGGCATTACTTTTGTAAACAGAAAAAGAAGCAAGATTTTTTTTTTTAAAGCCAGTATCACAGGTAGTAGCATAGTCTGTTGTCAATATTGCCTTAATTTAGATCCTTGCTCTGCTTTTGACTGTGTGACTTTGTGTAGGTAACTTTCCTCTTCCCATAGGATTAAAATTTTTCTTTTTTTAAATTTTTTCAGTCAGATTCTTACTTTGTTGTCCAGACTGGAGTGCAGTGGCATGATTATGGCATACCACAGCCTTGACTTCCTGGACTCAGGCAATCCTTTTGCCTCAGCCTCCAGAGTAGCTGTGACTACAAGTATGTGCCACCATGCCTGGCTAAATTTTTTTTTTTGGTAGAGACAAAGTCTCACTATGTTGCCTAGGCTGGTCTCAAACTCCTAGACTCAATCAAGTCTCCTACCTCAGCCTCCCAAAGTGCTGAGATTATAGGCGTGAGCTACTTGCACCTAAGCTTCCACAGGATGTTTTTGAATATTGAATGCGGTATGACATATAAACTAGGTTCCTTCCTCCTTGCTTTTCTCTTTAATGTCATAATAGCTAAAACTCTTCAAAATGAATTAAAAAATACCATGAGACTGTTAACAGAAATGTAAATGTATTAAAAAATTCAACAGTTGAAAAGAAAAGGTTATGATTGATAGTTTCATAAATAGTTCTGCTACAGGATAGAAATTGAGAATTTTCCTTAGAGCAAAACAAAGAAACAGGTATGGGATTTCACTTTTGATAGTGGGAGGAGGCAGGAATGAAGCCTCACTGTTCTTGTTAGTCAACAGTAGCATAGTTTTTAAAGTATAGTTTATAAAAAATTCCCTACAGGTTCAACTTGATTATTATTTTTTTAAGTGTTGTGGATAAATTGCTATCTTTATTTATTATAGCTGTAAATATCAATAAATAAAAGTGTTCAACTTTCCAGGATAATAAGTCTTACAGTAGTAATTCAATATGTAAAATGAGATATCTTCATTAATTTCAGAGGTTGTGTTTCAGTGGTAGAATATAATTAGAGAAAACAGACACCAATATCAAATTCTTATATCAGTTAATGATTACATTCTCCTTACACCTGTTTATTAAAAGCATAAGAGAATACAGAAATTTTTTCTGTTTCTTAGAGGAGGTATCACAGTCTTAAAAAGGGACATTAATTCACATCAAACAACCAGTTAAGTTGCAAAGTAGGAGTCTAGACCTGGATATAATGAACTTCAGAGTACCACCAGCATTGCTGTCCCTAGTATTGCTGCCTCTAGCGTTTTCATAAAAAGAATCTTTGTGTGTGTGTGTGTGTGTGTGTGTGTGTGAGAGAAAGGGCTAAGAGGTTTGGTGAAGATCAGATGTTTCTATTATTCCATTTTCCTCCTTATTTAGTCATATTTTTTTTTCTTTTGGTTGGAAAATATGGCTTATTTAGAAAGTGGGAGAGAGAGAGAGAAAGAAAGAGAGTGAGCGAGCACGAGAATGAATGGGAATTTACCTCCCTAAGGTTAGGGAGGGGGCCAAAACTTATAAAGAAGCATGGCCCAGCCGAAGCTTAGCAAAAGCATGGCCACCGTTGCTTGAGGTTGAATACTTTTATAAGTCATATTTCTTGAATGAATGCATTTGATCTTGTTTATGGCTATCTTTCTTCTTCTTACAGTATTATTACTTTTGAATTGCAGCCTTTCAAGAATATCACGTATTGAAAAACAGTTTGAGATAGATTTTCATGGGGTAGAAAATGAGTCTGCTTTGGGAAACCACTTTGCTTGCGTGACTGTGAGTCAGCAGCAGTGTCTTAGCTTGTAGTCTGCAGTTGTGACCAGCCTTTCAAGAATATCACGTATTGAAAAACAGTTTGGGATAGATTTTCATGGGGTAGAAAATGAGTCTGCTTTGGGAAACCACTTTGCTTGCGTGACTGTGAGTCAGCAGCAGTATCTTAGCTTGTAGTCTGCAGTTGTGACCTGGCATCAGCATTTCTTTTCTTAAGTATCTATTAGTAATAAAAATTTCAATACTCATATTAGTTCAGAGTACCTTTCATAAGTATGTGAAATATCTTGGGAGAGAGTCCTGAGTTCATTTTCACTCTGGTGTGTGTGTGTATGTGTGTCTCTATAAAAATTTTATATGATTTTTTTCCCTAAAAAGCTAAAACTCTCTCCTGAATATGCTGTCCTTCTAGCGAAATCAAATCCTTTTCACCTTACAGACTGATCAATAGTTAAAGTTTTTTAAAATTTGTGTCTCCGTAGTATCTTTATATTTTTAGCTTGCCATGTGGTTGCTTGACTCATTATTGGTTGTCTAGGAAATTGTGTGCTGTTTTTGATAAATTCTAGAATGATTCTATTTTGATTGTATCATTTATCTTATGGAAGCCTATTACTCTCCTTATCTAATTCAGTATATTATCTTCATTCATGTACCAGTTAATATTAGAGCTAATCTGAGTGGCCTTGTGTTATCTCTTTCTCTTGGTTTGTTAAATGACCATGTCAGAGAGGTGGTGGTTGTCAAACCTTATGGGAACAGAGACTGTGCCTACTTTTTTCACTATATATTGTCTTGCATAGTACCTGGTATGCGTTAGGCACTCAGTAAGGCTGAGTACACGAGGGTATGGCTAACCACTGGGTCATAGTTAAACATAGCAGAGCAAACCACTGGGTCATAGTTAAACATAGCTTGAGTCATCAGCAGTATTGATGGGAGTTGTGAGAAGCCAATAATAATGATAACAGAGTTAAAACTTACATTCCAGGCACTGTGTTATGAGTTTTATATAGATGATTAATCTGAAGAGAGTATAAACAACAATAACACAACAAAAGAAATAATCTAAAGACAGGAAAATGTTCTGGTTGGTTTAGGTAAAAGGAGGCTAGGGGTGATGTAGGTGCAGAGCACTACTTGTAAAGATGTTTTGTGTGGCAGTTGTTGAGGTGTTAGTGGAGCATAGAGTGATCTTAACTTAGATTTTGATCATATGTAAATTTAAAATCTTAAATGATACTGTACTCAAAATAATGAGGGCCAAATAAAAAGCATTTTTTGCTAGAATGCAAAAGTTGTACTTATAATTTTTGCAGTGTTTAAATGTTTTAAAAATGACCTTCAGAAGATGGAGGAAAATTGCTGTACCATACCTTTATATGTTGTAAAAGAATATCTTTTTCTTCCTTTAATGTAAAATTGGAAGATGAAATAAACAGATTTTTAAAGACAAATTTCTTTGAAAGCAGATTAGTAAAATTTGATACGTTTTTATTCTAGAAGGAGTATTGTCAGAATAGTTGCATTATTTCTCCTCCTTTGATGTATGTTGTTTGTGAGATCTCTTTAAAATCCTTAAAAAAAAAACCTCATAGGTTACTTTGAAGTCATGAAACAGGAAGTATAAATGAATGAGGAGACAAATATAAGAATGAACTTACATTAATCAGTTTAAAGTCTTAGGACTGCCAACTTCTTGCCTGATACACTGTTGTGAGTGATGAATGGAACTGGGTCTGCATATCATTTATGTTTTTCGTATACAAACATCCTTGGTATTCAACCTAGGGTTGTTTATGTGGGAGTGTGATAATTTTCTACTTCTGAGAATTGTGGAATAAGCATTTTACTGCTCTTTTAAATCATGTAATACGCATTATTAACAATTTGCTAGGCACAAAAGATGACTGGGCCTGTAGGGGGATGATGAACAAGACTTATTACCACTTTGGTGTATTTACAGTAGAATGTGGAAAGTAGATCTACTGAGGAGAAAACGGGGGCACTCAGTATGGGAAATGCTGCCTTTCAGCTGAAATGAGTCTAAAAAGGGATTGGCAGTTGAGGGAAACTGCTGGGGGAGTTGAGGGGTGTACCTTATCAACAAGGGTACCTACATAATGAACATTTGTATACCTAAACCTGATTTGTACCCCACATCTTTAAAATTAAGAAAAAAAAATAAAGCTTAGAAATCTAAAAAAAAAAGAAAGTCAGCTACCATCAAGATATAAATGGAAACACTGACGTTATGATGTACATATTCTTTTAAATGACTTGCTTTAGTAGCATGGTTCATGATGGAGATGAGTTTGAGAGGAAAATAGGCAAATGTTATGATTGATTACTCTGAAAAACTAGTTTGAAATGCCTACTGAGCTGAGTGTTGAATTAGAACTTGCTAAAATGGATCAGACCAAAGGTTTAATGTCATTATTCTATTGGCGCTAGCGACCTGTAAAAAATGTCCATTGCTATGAGAGAGCTTGATTTTCGTCTCTGATCACACCTTAAAGGTTAAGTATTGCCCTGGTTCTTTGAGTAGTTATTTATAGTTTTTTTTCAGAATCTTTTTGGTTCATATTATATGTCTATTTGTTGGATTTTGAAGTATTGGTTTTCATAATTTTATTTCATGCTATAGGACATATAACTTACCTTTTTTTATTTATCATCAAAGCATCCTACTAATTTAATGTTTGTGAATTTGGTGATGTAAAGTCTGTGGACCATCCATGCTTTTATGGATTATTTTTTACCAGCTACTACCTTTTCTAACTGAAGACTTTTATTTTTAGAGTCCAGTGTTTGATGAAACTTCGGTTGAACTCCTTTGACTCTTCATTTGTTTTGCTACATTTGGGTGTTTATATAAAATAGAAACACTTTTGGTTGGAATCAGTTTTGCAGCTGATCTGAGAGGGACCTCTTTTTAACCCTTTGCATTTGGATGATTGCTGGTGATTATACACAACAAACTTGTACAAGTACAAACTTTTCAAAAATGTATGTTTCCTAGAAGTTTTCCATTCAAATTTGATAAAAAAACAAATACAGAGATGGACTATATATTGAAAAATATGTTTTAAAAAATCAGCTAGCGTTACGTAGAAAGAGAATGTGTGAAGTACTTTCACAGTGATGCACAGACTGGATAATAAATGACATATTAATGTGGGAGGAAGAAAATGAAACTGGATTGTCGACTCAAATAGAAAAACACCAAGTGGAAGACATCAAACAAATTACTACTGTGCATGTATTAATGAACCTGCAGTGCGTGTTGGTGCCTGTTTCACATGTTACTGCATGGTAGAAAAATAAAGATAAATTTGGATTATTTTCGCTCACAATAAGTTCTTTAATGTCCAAAATTCCATTATAAGTCAAATATCATTACAATAAAATAATTGATCCAACATTATACTATTTAATATGAAATGATTCATTTTTTACTGTTTCATTAAAAAATGCGGTCGAGATGCAGGTAGGTGATCTGTGAAATGTCTCTGAGTGCAAAGGATTAAATGAATTTCTGATCCTTGAAATAACTCTCCCAAGCTCAAGATGAGTCTAATGTATAACAACTGTGATCCCTTTGAAGGCAGTGATTGCATTTTTTTGATTTATGCCCAGGGACTAGTATAGTACCTGATCCCAGTGAACTTTAACTAAAGGTTTAGTGAATATCTAATTCATTGAATAATATCCCTTGAATAAATGTATGGATGGAATATTACCACAGGTTTAATGAATATCTGAGTAGATTAAGTGTCTGATTTCCTTTTATCTGTGTACATACTATGAAATAACTTCCAATAAATCACATAGGTATCTCTTAAAACATTGTTTATAACAATAGCAGTAATCACCCCAAAACACTGGTCATAAAACTTAAGGGTACTATTATGTAAGACCATGCACATCATTCTTTGAGTACTTAAACTAGGAGAATGGAAAAATAATGGTGATAATACAAAGTTGATAAGGAGACAGTAAAATTGTTTCATTCTTACATTGTTGGTGGCTTCATAGAATGGTTAATCCTTTCATAAAATATTTAAGTGATAAGTATGAAAAACCATCAGAAGAACAGCTATACTATTTGACTGAATGTTATATTTTAGAGTCTAATGAAATAGTCCCAAATAAGAAATTATGTATATATAAATGTTAATTGAATAATTATTTATACAATTGAAGAATAGTGTTAAACTTTGAATAAGTTAATTATCTCTCATTTTTCCTATCTTCAAATTAGAGATAATGGCACCTTGCTCACAGAGTTGTTGTGATGAATAAATGAAATCATATGTGTAGTGCATAGAATAATGCCTGATGTTTATAAAGCTCTCAAATTTGGCTACTTCTGCTGTTGTGTTTTATTATTATTGATGCACAGGTCTCATTTTCTATTGTGCTGCACATTATAATAGGTGCAATGGATGATAAATAATTAAAAATTGTGGTCCTTATTTGCAAGGAGCTTAAAATTCTTTTGGTAGCAAATACAGTATATTGAGAAATAATTTTAATTCCAGATTAGAATATAGTAAGTGACACAAGAAATTTACAGAATTCTGTGAGGGTTCTAAGATAGGAAAGTGCAGCTTTGGGTTTGTGGGGATGGAGAAGATGGTATTTTCACTGGACTTTGAAGGATATAAATAATTTTGAGAGGTAAAACTATGGAGAATGGACCTTTGTCTTTGCTCATGGGGCACATGAGCAAAGATAGAGTTGGGAAAAGCATATATCTAGTGGATTAGAATTATGAGAGATAAGACTGAGGAGACAGAAGAATCCTCATATTGGAATGGTTTGGAATCCTCATATTGAATGCCAACCTGAGGAATTTATATTTCATTCATGTGACCTTGATAGGTGAAGACTCTTGTGAACTGATAAAAACTATGTTTTAGGAAGATTGAATAACTCTGCAAAATAGTTTGGTGGAGGTAGGAGAGATGGGAATTGGGAAGACCATCCCCCCCCCATTTATTTATTAAAAACATTTCTTGTTTACCTGTTCTTTGTCATGTTTTGTGCTTTGTAATAAGGATAAAGTTGTCTCATATTTTACTTGATTTATGATTGTTAGTGGTATTTCAGGTCCTAAATTGTGAAAATTGAAACTAATGTGGTGTTTGTGGGAATGCAGATAGATCAGATGTCCAGTGCACTACAGAGGTGCAATGAAGGCTTGGTAACTTTATCTATGGGGTAGGGGAGAGTGGAAGTTAAAGATAAGTCTTGGGTTTTAAAAACTGAGCGACTTACTGCATTATTCTTAATGCACATTAGGAAATAAAGAGGATGAGCTGGTGTATGTGTACAGATTATGCTTTCTATTTGACTTACTTTGTTTGACTTGCCAGTGAAACATTCATTTGGTGCCATCTAAGAGGCAATTGGCAATGTGGAACTGGAAGTTGAGGGGAGTAGGTGGCTAGAGAGTTATGCATAGAGGTTGTAGACGAAGGCATTGAAGTAGTTATGGGAGAATATGCAGATATGTGTGTGCTGATAATGGGGGTGGGTTGGAAGCTGAACATTTAAAAATTTTATTTATTTTTTTAGAGTTGGAGTCTCCCTCTGTTGTCCATGCTGGAGGGCAGTGGCACGATCATGATACACCACAGCCTCGACCTCCTGGGCTCAGGCAATGCTTCTGCCTCATCCTCCCAAGTAGCTGGAACTACTGGCATGCATCACCACACCTGGCTACTTTTAAAAAATTTGTTTGCAGAGTGGGAGTTTCGCTATGTTGCTAGGCTGGTTTTGAACTCCTGAGATAAAGCAGTCCCCTCGCCTCAACCTCCCAAAGTGTTAGAATTACAGGTGTGAGCCACTGTGTCCAGGCATCTTTTTTTACTTTAAAAGACTCACTTTGTTACTTTTTACTATAATTGTATATGCTTATTGTTTTAAAAATCTGTTGGCATAGTGGGTATATACAAATCTCACTTACCTAGAAATAAGTATCATTAATATGTGGTAGTAAAATTATAGATTTCTTCTTATGTGTACATTTATATAGGAATAACATTAAGCTTTATATTAACTTTTATATACATAACTTTTATACCATTAATATATTGAACAGTATATTTTCTTTTGCACTATGACTGACTATAACAGCCTGTATCCCTCAGTTGTTTGTGTTTTTTGACATTCGAGTTGAGTTCCTAAAATCCTAGCCCTGTGAACAGGGCCAGAAGAAGAGATGACTTGCAGGGTTGGGAAAGTATGTGCAAGCACTTGGCCTTGAGATTGGTGCCTCCTAAAATTTTCTATCATAGGTGCATTTGTTGTCTCACTTTAACTGTGGACTTGAGTATAAAACAATTTTAGTAATAAACGTTCTTTTAAAATCAGTTTGTATTTTCATCAACTAAATCATGAACATAATTTTAAAAAGCGAATGCTATCATGAGGCTTTTAAAGAAAAAGTTTCTTAACCCTACTCCATCTCATTCAACCATATCTTCAACTATTTTAGCTTCCTCCTTCAGATTTACCATCATATTTGTAAATATTATGCATTTATTGGTATTTCTTGATTCATTATATTTAGACATTTTCTAAATTTATTTAGACATAATTGAATACTTTTTTATTTTTGTCTTTTCTTAGAGAGGCGGTGCCTTGGGTTGAGTTTGCCACTTGCTTTTTAATGTTAAGTAATTCAGCCAAAATTATTATGTTGTGACTTTGCAGGGCTTCTGTGTTATATAGACTTTATTTTCACTGAATCCAGTATAATATCCATTTTTGGTTCAATTTATGGTATAAAAACTGACTGTTATAAAACTTTCTGTGAATTTCCTGTTTTACTTTCCCACACAAAATCTAATGAAGTTTTAATGAAGTGTAAGTTACTGTGTCCTATAGTTAAAATATTTTTTGTTTACCATTTTTAAGTTTATATATTTAATGCAAGGTATATATTGTATACTGTGTTATATGCTTTTTATACACGATGTGTCTCATTTATTCCATACAACTTGTAGGTGCTGGTATCCCCTTTTTATGGGTGAGAAAATTGAGTGTTAGAGAAGGTAAATAATTTGCCCAAAGCTGCAGTGGTGGTAAATAGTGGAACATAAATTTGAACTCAGAAGTGTCTCACTTATAAATCAGTCAGTATCTGCCTTTGTCTTTCTCTATTTCTCACTCAGTTGATCTCTTTATCTATATGAGGGGAGACCCAGAAAAAGCCAGAATTATCTTTTGGAGAGTGGGCTCCTTGTAGTACACTTGGACTGTTCGTTCCTCTGTATCAAACAGTCAACATTTTATCTGGAAGTTTTGAGAAGGTGGCATCACAATTTGCAGAAGACACATCCTAAGTTGTGGTTCTTTCACTATGACAGTGCACCTGCCTACACTGTGCTGAGTGTTCCACAGTTTTTGACCAAAAATGGCATCATCCCCGTGTCCCATCCTCTATTCATGCAATCTTGCTCCAAGCAATGTTTTTCTTTTTGTTTCTCCAAATGAAAAATGTCCTCAAAGGGAAATGTTTTGCAGATGTGGAAGAGGTGAAACAAGAAAAGGCAGAAGCACTAAAAGGCATCAAAATTGACAAGTTCAAAAACTTTTGAGCAGTGGAAAAAGCATCTTGATTGGTGTATTGTATTGCATCAAATGGAGAATACTTTGAAGGAGACTGAAGTTTACATATGTAAGAATAAATACATAATTATTTATAAATTAATTCCATTTTTGGATCCCCTTTGTGTGTGTGTATAAGTGTGTGTGTGTGTGTGTGTGTGTGTCTGTCTGTCTGTCAGTGTGTCACAGTCTCACTTTGTTGCCCAGGCTGGAGTGTAGTGGCATGATCATGGTTCACTGCAGCCTCGACTTCCTGAGCTCACGTGGTCCTTCTGCCTCAGTATTTCAAATAACTGAGACTACAGGCATGTGCCACCACGCCTGGCTAATTTTTTGATTTATCGTAGAGATGAGGTCTCACCAGGTTGCCCAGGCTGGTCTTGAACCATGGTCTCAGGCAGTCCTCTTGCCTTGGTCTCCCAAAGTGCTGGGATCACAGGCTTGAGCCACTGCACCTGGCTAAATCTGTATTCTTTTTTTTTTTTTTGAGTTGGAGTCTCACTCTGTCGCCTAGACTGGAGTGCGGTGGCACACTCCCCGCCAGTGCAGCCTCGACTTACTGGGCTCCGGCAATCCTTCCGCCTCAGCCTTCCAAATAGCTGGAACTACATGCGTGCGCTACCACACCTAGCTAATTTTTTTGATTTGTTGTAGAGATGAGGTCTCGCCAAGTTGCCCAGGCGGGTCTTGAACCCGCGGGCTCAGGCAATCCACTCACCTCAGCCTCCCAAAGCGCGGGATTATAGACTGAGCCACTGAGCCCAACTTAAATCTGTATTCTTAACCACAAAGTTGAAACTATACATTGTCCACTTTGGATTTCCAGATTTTTCCAGGAGCATTTCTGTCTACTTCTTCTGCTGAAATGTTGCTTTAAAATTTAGTCTTTAAAATTTACACAAATTTGCAAACTCACATTGTTTTTCAATCCATATTAAAGATAGAAAAGATTTGTGCAGTGGTTTCTTAGGATATAATAACTAAAAAGATAAAAGAAAATATAGATCTCGCTCTTAAGTATTTGGGGCTTGAGAGAAGGAAGAGGAAAAATTAATATAATCAGATTGTTCACATTTTGATTGGTTCATAAATATTTAATATTTGTTAAGGACTCTTTTGTGTCTCAAGGAATTCAGAGATAAATAAGATATGATTCAACTAAAAGTATATATACTACAAGGCAATATAAATATCCTGTGCAAAGGGTAAATTAGGTACTTTGGGAATTTATTGAAGAGCTAAGGAAAGCTTGTAGAAGAGGAAATGATTTGAGATGGGCCTGCTGAAGGATGGATAGCACAATTATGGAAGGGTCATTTCAGGAGGAATTTACAGAGGCAGATTATAGGGGTGTGTTTGTGGAACAGCAAGTAGTTTAGTTTGACTAGAATTTTTTTTCCCCAATGTCACATAGCTAGTAAGTGCTGGAATTGGAATTGGAATCCCAGGCAGTTGACTTCAGGGTTTGCAGTAATAACCATTATGCCAAACTGCTGCATCCTTACCAAGAAATCTGTCTGTTCACCCCTCAAGGCCATGAGGTGTGGAGAGTGTAGGGGAAATTACTTAGTCACTTGGCATACTAACTGTGCTGTTACTATATAGGAAATGAAGATTGCAAACAACAGTCCCTGCCTTGGAATTTATAGTCTGAGAGGTGGAAGAAGAAATTTGTACAAACAGGATAAAATGACAGTTGCCTGAGAAAGTACAAAATGCTGTGGGATCTCCAAGTGAGAAAAATATATATTTAAAATAACTTTGTGTGTATGTGTTGTAGGTTTTTGGAAAAAAATTCATTGAGAGTGGCATTTGAGTTGGATTTTAGAGAGTTGACTCTGTTTTCAGCAGATTGAAGATGGAGGGAAGGGTTTGTTTGATAGATTAATATGAGTGTTGGGGTGGTTGAAAGTGCTTAGAAGCGTTTTATTTTAGCATAATTGATATCATCCAATTTGTGTTAGAAAGGTTATCCTGTGACTAAAAGTGGTTAGTGTTATGGTGGTTGGAGAATGCGTTCTGGAGTTCTAACTCCTGGGGCAGCTCCTGGGTTGGTCAGATTACCAAGGTTACTCAGAGTATCAGAGCCAGGAGCTGTTCCAGGAGTGAGGAAGCTGAAATTCTGGAAAAGGGCAAAGGCTAGCTGTAGAAAGACCACACAGAAAATAGCAAAGTCAGTCTGTACTATTTATTATGCTAGGGCTTAAAAATTGTTGTGAGGATAACACTTTATTACACTCTCAAAAATCTTGTGTGTGTGTTTTTAAGATTTGTTCTATAAAAATGCAATTGGTTATTTTATTTTCTTGAGGCAGGGTCTCACTGTGTTTCCCAGGCTGGCCTTGTACTCCTGGGCTCAAGTGATCCTCCCACCATGGCCTTCCCGGTGTGCACCACCATACCAGGCTCACAACTGGTTATTTTAAATCTTGTCAGAGTGTGCATTACTCATAAGTGTAAGAGTAATCTTATGGAGAGTGACATTTATTGATATGTGGTGGTAATAGAGGCTGCAATAGCTAGTAAATCCAGCAGCCTGTGAAATCACTGATTGGGGGATGACCATTGGTGGCTTTTTCACTCAGTGTATCTTTATTGTGCAACATTTTTCTTTTACTGGATCATGAGACATGTGAAGACGGTGGAGAGGAAAGGGCATGGAAGGACAAAAACACCGTTTACCTGGGTTAGTTGTTAGGAATTATTTCTGAGAGTTATAAGATTTAGAAGGAAGGACCCTTTAACTTGAAGGTGCTCTATGTCCTCAAAATTTGCAGGAACTGTAAATAAATTCCATAATGTTTGGTTTCTGAGGTGGGAGAGTCAGAGTGAATTTAATTTTACTCAATCTTATGGGAAAAGTTAGGGCTAGTCAGAGCTATAGTTGAGAAGATTGAAAATTTTCTTGAGTCATCAAAAACCTTGGGGTCTTTGGTGACTGTATACTTTTTCTCTGGCCCACACCCACTGCATTACCAAACTTCCCTGTTCTTACCTTCAAAATGTGTCTTGAATTGGGCCACTTCTCTCTATCTCCATTGCTGCCACCCTAGTCTAAATCATCCTCACCTCTTTGACTAGACTAGTTTAACAGCCCTAAACTGGTCTTTTTGATTTTTTTTTTTTTGCCCTGCTTTGCTCTAGTCATATAAAGTAATCAGGTTAATCTTTCCTAATGTAAGGAAACTCATGCTTCTCTTTTGCAAAAACCTCTTAGTATCTCCCCATTTTAGGGGGTCTTAGCGTATTTTGGAGAGCCCTGTGTGGGCTGCCTGTATTTCTTGAGCCTTTTCCCGACCGTCCACTCACCCTCACTCACTGCTCTGTTGTACCACACTAGACACAGGCATGCTCTTGCCCCAAAGCCCTTGCACCTGCATGTTCATTGAATTCATCCAGGTCTCCATTCACATGTGACCTCCTTGCAGAGGACGTCTGTAATCACTCTATCTCCTTGCAGAAGACTGCTGTGATCACCCTATCTAAAGCAGCAGTCCTGGGCATTCATTCTCTTTAACATTCTTAAAGCAGTTACCACTACCAGATAAATACATAACTTAAAAACATTTGTCTTCCCCACGAGAATGTAAACTCCTAGAGAGCAGAAGTTTTATTTTCTGAAGTATTCCCACAAGCTAGGACATAATAAATGGCCAGTAAATGTTTGTTTAATGGATAAATGATTTATAAGCAGAGGGATATTTATATTTTCTTAAATATTATATTTGCTATTCACATCAACATTAATTTTGATCCATGTAGGCAAAATGAAAATAAGAAATATTAAGAAAAGGAACAACTAGGGAACTATAGGATTATAGTTTGGTATCTTTTGCAAAAGGTAGTATTTGGTGGTATAAAAATATATTTTTTAGGAATTTTTCTCTTGCTGTTAATTATCTTTCTTATAACTTTGTGATAAACTTGAGGGCTAGCAAACAATTTTTTTTTAGTAGTTGACTGATTTTGTAGCCCTCTGTTTTTTTTAAAATTTATTTTTGTTTATTTTTATTTTAAAGATGTGGGGTACAATTCAGGGTTAGGTATATAAACGTTGATTATGCATGTTCCTTTGTTGATGAGGTGTGCCCCTTCCTCCCCTAACAGTTTCCTTCTACTGCCAATCCCACCTCCCCTCCCCTGGCAGTTTCCTACTACTACCAATCCCCATCTTATAGTATGACAATTGCTCAAGGTCTGCTTATGAGTAAGAACATATGGTATTCTGTTCTTTGTTTCTGTGATAGATCACTGAGTATGATAGACTCTAAATTCATCCAAATTGCTGCGAAGTCCACATGTTTGTCCTTCTTTATGGCTGCATAATATTTCATTGTGTATATGTACCACATTTTAAAAAATCCACTCCAGCTTTGATGGTCAGCATGGTTGGTTCCATGTTTTTGCTATTGTGAATAGAGCTGCAACAAACATATATGTGCATGTATCTTTTTTGTAGAATGATTTGAGTTCCTCTGGGTATATTCCCAATAGGGGAATTACTGGGT
>NW_007249888.1:0-67738 GCF_000164805.1 Carlito syrichta | reverse complement strand
TTTCCTCCTCAGCTTTCCAAGTAGCCGGAATTACAGGCATGCGCTACCACGCCCGGCTGATTTTTTTATTTATTGTAGAGATGAGGTCTCACTGCCCAGGCGGGTCTCGAACCCGCAGGCTCAGGCAATCCACTCACCTCAGCCTCCCAAAGGCGCAGGATTACAGGCTGAGCCACCGAGCCCGGCTTTTTTGTCCACTTTTTAATGGAGCTGTTTGTTTTTTTCCTTTCAGCGTGTTTGATCTAGGATTTAGATCCTAGATGTTAGGTCTTGGTCAGATATACAGTTGGCAAATATTTTTTTCCCATTCTGCGGGCTGTCTCCCTACTCTCTTAATGGTTTCTTTTGCTTTGCAGCCCTCTGTTTTATTATTGTGGTTTTAGGATTGTATGTTTTCCACAATTAAAATTTGTAGGCCTTATAGTATCTATTTAGAAGTGTTCAACCCCATCTCTACAAAAAAAATATCAGAAAATTAGCTGAGCATGGCGCTTGCCTGTGATCCTGGCTACTCAGGAGACTGAGGTCGCCTGGGCTGTGACACAGTGAGACTCTGACTCAAAAAAAAAAAAAAAAAAGAAGAAGAAGCTATCAATCTTAAGGCAAATTTAGGCTCTAGACCAGGTTTTGACAAATGTTCAGAATCTCAGTTCCAAATATGGGAGAACTCAATTGAACTAAGTAAAAAATTAACAAAGCAAACAGCTGAATGATCTTTGGGATCATTTGGAAACTCAGGATGCCTTAGTAAATATAACAAGGATCTTTGATTTGGTCATACAAAAATTTGAATTCTGGCTCCCTTTCTTATTAGTATTGTGATGTGGGACAAATTACTTAACCTTTCTTTAGTCTGTTTTCCTAGTGAGCAAAATAGGGATAATATTACCTAGCTACTTTACAAGGTTGGTGTATTAATTACATATGAAGATATATGTGTCATGAGTTGGTACATAATCATTGGTAGATATTATGATATCATAATTTTATATGCATGGACTGCTGAATGAACATGTTTTTGTGTTTTGATTGTTGTGATATAGTATTTTTAATTTCCAAAGGGATTTCACAACATTAGTTTACATTTTAAAATTCATCCAATTGTCATAAAATCTAGTCATTTCTTAATAAATAACTTATGTAGGATTGGAATTTAGTGATTTTTAAAAAAAATTGTTTTTTGCTTTTATTTTGGGAAATTAAATCATGGAAAATTCATTTAAACTTAAATTTGTTTTGTATTTTTTATTTTAAAAAGCATATGTGTTGTGAATCGTTGAGTTATGTTTAAAACATTAGAACTTATTAATATGAGAAAGTGACATTTCTGCTTTTAGAGATTAAAAAAATTTTGTTTTATGTTTTTTAAGTTATATAACTGCATTTTAAAATTTAACTATGGGCTGGGCACAGTGGCTCATGCCTGTAATCCCAGCACTTTGGGAGACCAAGGTGGGAAGATTGCTTGAGCCCAGGAGTTCAAGACCAGCCTGGGAAACATAGCGAGACCTCATCTCTATAAAAATCTAAAAATTCGCCAGGCATGTGGCGTGCACCTCTAGTCCCAGCTACTCGGGAGGCTAAGGCAGAAAGATTGCCTGAGACCAGGAGGTTGAGGCTGTGTTGAGCCATGGTCATGCCACTATATTTCAGCCTGTACAACAGAGTGAGACACCAACTAAAAAAATAAAAAATTACACGACAGATGTGTTGGCCATCTCACTGATGTTGGTGTGAGCCAAGTATACAATATGGTTCAGTCTAATCTAATTACATATTTCAGTTTTTGAGTTGCAGATATCAACTTTATTAGATAATCTTTTCTGCTTCTCCAACCTTTTTATCATTAACGTTTTGTGGCATTGTTTTATTCCTTAGATGCTTTTATAGTTTTGGATCTCTCAAGAGAGATAACTAGCTTCATTCTGTGAAATACAGATTTTAATGAACTAGAAGGAAACAATAAGAAAAACATTATTTCTCCTGAGTCCCTTGAATGTGTATCAAGGGGCAATAAGTTGTACATATAT
Source organism: Carlito syrichta (assembly GCF_000164805.1). Taxonomy (NCBI): domain Eukaryota; kingdom Metazoa; phylum Chordata; class Mammalia; order Primates; family Tarsiidae; genus Carlito; species Carlito syrichta. Next base: position 65,708 of record NW_007249888.1, on the reverse strand, counting down.
CGGCCTTATAAAAAAAACAGTGCTTTGGTAATGACAGATTAAAAAGCACCCAGGATTTTAGAACTTACTTGGTATAGCACTTAATAGCAGTATTCTTCTCATTTCTTATAGAAACTGCTCTGTTAGAAACTTCCTTTGAATCATTTTTGAGATCTTACCTCTTCCTCTGCACTGGCTATGGAGAAATGTTTAAAAAATTACACACACACACACACACACACACACACACACACACACACACACACAAAGGTGTCAAAAAATATATACACATTTTAAGACAGGAAAAAACTATGTTAAAATTGTAATATTCACTATAAACCGACAACAAAAGATGCATACAAATCACATTTGAATTCTGCATTTACAAGAGGTGTTCAAAGTGGTTACCATCAGTGTCCAGACACTTCTTATTATGGTGAACTACTGCCGGACTTGTTGCTGTGCGAGGCTTCCCATATCTTCCCTTGTGCACATCATACACAGTATCATGTGTCTCAAAGTTATGAATGCGTGCAGTTATTAGGCATGTTGGAGGTTCTGTTGTGTACTCACGCCTGCATTGTTGTACTTCCATAATGCTCTCGAATTTCAAGAACCACTTCAGAACATTCTTGCATGCCTCAAACAGCTACTGTGCTTCTGCCATTTTGACTTTCCTGCCTGTCACATGGTGAGGTTAGCATTTGTTTGATTAATACCAATTTTTTAGCGAATGCACTACTACGCATTACTACCATAATTCAATTCAACTTCGAAAAGCAATACATACATAACATCTCTTAAAATGTATTTATATATTTTTCTGACAAACATACATGTATATATTTAAAGAGAGCCAATAGGTAAGAGAATGGAATAGACATTTAGGAAATAACTTAAGGAGGAGTTAATGTGAATGTTTCTTTAGAATAAACTGAAATGTACTGTGTAGGAATTTTGCAAATTGTTTTTAGAATTTGTGCCAATGTAAATGCAGATACTAGATCCTTCTGATAATCTGCTCTTTCAAACACTATATGCAGAAGTATACTAAGGAAGTTGCTGTAACAGAAGTACCATTTGAGATATAGTATTACACACAAATTTAAAGTACTGGAACATAGTAGGGAAAGCCGTCAAGCAAGTAGCAACTAGTGTTTGCTTAGAAGAAGTCATTTGATAAAAATTGACCAAAACACATAAAGGTAGCTACTGCAGCCTGCCTGCAGAATGTTTGCTTTATGTTTGTGAAAATGGTTTATTGTTCTTTTGCTCAATTTCTTTAGTTGCAGACATAAAAGTGGTGCTGTTTTTAAGGCAATAAGAATAGATAACTTGTAAGTAGACTCCTATTTTTTTATTTGTAACATTATTACTAAATTAAAAAACCTTAGCTGATAATAGATTAGCAAGTTACAGATGTTGCACTATAATGTCAGATGTGAGTTAAGTAGCTCTAAATTTCTTTGAAATTTCATATTCATCTTAAAAATCCATATACCTTCTACATATATATCATAATATTTTCAATTTTGTATAGCTATAACAATGTCTAAAATTACACCCCAGGAAGATGTTTCTTTTTAGCTTTTTATATTTCTTGGCACTTTTACCATGTATCTTCATTTTGAGATATAGCAAATGGTCAGACTTTTTTTTTTTTTTTTTTGAGTCAGAGGCTCTGTTTCCCAGACTGGAGAGCAATGGCACTATCATGGCTACTGCAGCCTCAACCTGCTGGACTCAGGTGAGCCTTCTGCCTCAGCCTTCCAAGTAGCTGGGTCTACAGGCTCACACCACTGTGCCTGGCTAATTTTTTAAAAAATTTATTGTACAGATGAGGTCTTGTCATATTGCCCAGGCTGGTCTTGAACTCCTGGGCTCAGGCAGTCCTCTCACTTGGGCCTCCCAAAGTGCTGGGGTTACAGGTATGAGCCACTGTGCCCAACCCAGTTTTTGGTTTAAGTATTCTGTTTAAAATATATGTATATATTTTTGAGTTGGAGTATTACTCTGATACCCAGGCTGAAGTGCAGTGGCATGCTCACACCACCGCAGCCTTGATCTCTTAGGCTCAGGCGATTCTTCTGCCTCAGCCTTCCAAGTAGTTGGAACCATAGGCATGCACCATGACACCCGTCTAATTTTTTTTATTGTAGAGTCAAGTTGCCCAGGCTGGTCTCAAACTTCTGGACTCAGGCAGCCTTCTCGCTTCTACTACCCAAAGTGCTGAGATAACAGATATGAATCACTGTACCCAGCCCTAAAATTTAATCTTTTGAAATGTCCTGAACTAAAAACCATACTCACAATCATTTTTTGTAGTATGTGGTTGGGTATACAAAGGGCATTATAGGTAATTTTAGAGATAAATAGTTATCTACCACTAAGGTTAAAAAGCCAGTTTTTTTTTTAAAGATAGTTTATTTGAGAACTTTTTTTGTATTTAAAATTAGTTCTTAATCTGCTATCATAAATGAGTACATATATATGATAGTAGTATTTGCAAAGGGTTTCCACAACACTTTAACTGTCCAGGTAGCATTCAGGCATCTTCTGGAAGAACCTTGTGTCAAAGAGTCAGAAATCTGCGTTTGTATTCCAGTTGACCTGGGAATATGGGCAAGCCTAAAACTCTGAACTGACCATATCTTTACCTTTCTCTCATTATATTGCTTTTGTAATTTTAAAGAAAACAAAACAACAGCAAAACTAATTGTAAACAGTTCAGGTAGTAGTTCCCGTGTTCATTGTTCCATTGCATTCCTTTTTATATAGTTGTATTACATCTATAACTAAATTATGCACACACATATATTTTTTGTGTGTTTGTGGGGGAGGAGAGTCAGAGCTTGGGGGTCTCACTCTGTCACCCAGGCTGGACTGCAGTGGCATGATCACAGATCACAGCTCCTGGGTTCAGGCGATCCTTCGATCTCAGCATCCTGAGTAGCTGGGACTACAGGCATGTGCCGCCATGCCTAACTAATTTGTTGATTTTTTTTTTTTTTTTTTGGTAGAGACTCACTGTGTTGCCCAGACTGATCTTGAACTCCTAGACTCAAGCATTTCACTGGTCTTAGCCTCCCAAAGTGCTGGGATAACATGTGTGAGACACTGCACCCAACCTCTAGCTTTCCTTTCAATATAGTTGTATTGTGTCTATATATGCATATTACTTCAGATATTTAAAAATTGTTTTACATTTTATGAAAAGATTATGATGGCCTGTGTAATCTTTGGGACTTCTTTCACTTAACATCACATTGCTAAAATTAATCTGTATTGTTACTTGTTGCTAACATTTTTTCATCTTATAATGTATAGTATTTCATTCTATGACTATCTATAACCAGTATTTTTCTAGTAGTCTTCTGTTTATAGAAGTTTGAATTGTTTTCCATTTTTTTCTAAATTGGAAATAGTGTTTCTAAGAATTTCCTATATTAGTCTTCTGTTATATATGTGCAGGAGGTTCTCTTAGGTGTTTACCTAGGAGATGAGTTACTGGTTTATACCATATGTGAATGTTCCACTTAGGAAAATGCCAAACTACTTGTCAAAGTGCTTGTACTGCAACAAGTAAGTTTCTACTTCGGTGTGATGAGAATACAGACAGGATCTCTGCTTTATTCTAGTTAAAAAATTAATACAATGAAACTACTTCAGAAATATAGAAGCATTATGCAATGAATAAGAATGTTGGGAGCTGATGAATAAGGATAGTTATAGGGCAGTTTCAAACTATTAGGGGAGAAGTTTGATGGCAAGGTATCAGAGAGTGATATTTGAGCTAACTTTGATGGAAAGGCAGCTGGGTAAAAATCTGGGACTCCAGATTGTGGGAATAGTGAGTGCAGAGGCTCTGGGGAAGGAATGGAGAGGGTCTGTAGCAGGAAGGGGAAAGCCATTGTGGCTGGAATGCTGCGGACCAAGAGGGAAGTGAAAGAGGTAGGCAGGGGCCAGAGCATGGCAGTGCCATGGAGCAGTTTAAATAGGCAAGCAATGTGATTTTACTTAGGGCTTGAAAATATCACTGTCATTGTCAGGGAAATAAGGAGATCAAATAGAAGCTGTTGGTAGTCTATGTGAAAGATGATGATGGCTTGATTCAGGGGTAGTGGTGGAAAAGTGAGAAACAAATTGGGGATATGTTTTGTAGGTAGAGTGACAGGATTTGCTGATGAGTTAGTTTTGGATTTTGAGGGAGAGATGAGCTTTTAATTTTTGAAACATACTTTATAATGGTAAAGAAAAAAACAATTCCAGTGTGTTAATTTAGAAAACTTTGTTTCTGATTGAGATAATTTGCTCAATGATTTTAGTACTGTTAACTGATTGTCACTTACCCATTTGAGTAGTCTGTTTTCTGGAATGTTGTAGCAAATGTGGAAGCTGTTTCCTGGGTCCATAGTCCTTTCCTGTTAACTTTCTACTACTGCTGCTTTTTCTGTGGCCATAAACCCTGGTCCTCCCACTGTTTTTCATCTTGCAGTCTCTTTTCTGGCCTCCACCTGGGGGTACTTGTTTTGTTCTACATCCTTGCTACTGCACTTTTGCGGAGAGGTGCAGACACTGCATTACTGGAGCTAGGGCCATGCCATTCAACTTCAAACTGTGTATTTGGGTTGAGGAAAGTAGTCGATTCTTAATTATCAGAATTTTTGCATAATCCAGTTACTCCTGTGTCTGTGTGGTTAAAATAGGTAAGATTGACAACCGATTTGTGAATTTATGGTAGGTTTAAATCTTTTAGTGTAACTATCAATTGTAACCAGGTTAGTTTTCATTAGTTGTGTTGCATTTATGCTCAAAAGTCTACAATTTCCTATGACCAGAGGCTCTGTACTCCAATAATATCACGTATTCCTGGGTTCCTTTTTTATATTACCACTGCCCTGGGTCAGAATTTGGTTTTCTCTTATTTGAAGACCAGACTCAATAGTGCTGCGTTCTTACTCACACACCTACAATTGACTCCATACTGCTCTGTCATTTTACCAGTTACTGAATTTCACTATATAATAGCAAAAATGGTACAAATTCACTTTTGCTACGGTTGATGAAAGTGTTAGCAGCATCTAAGGGTATGTGCTCAGCAAGAGTGTGGGGAGGAGTACAGTAAATGTGGGTGAAACTCTAGAGTAGGTAAAGTCCATAGCAGGTACTATGTTAGGTAGCTAGTTGAACTGGTAGGGGAATGTTTGGAAAAGTAAGATAGCAAATGACCACAATCTTGGTGATTTAATGCTATGGAAGTTTATACTCTTAAGGTTCAGGAGGGCAGAAGTCTGAAATCAAGATGTCAGCAGGACCTACTCCCTCCAAAGGCTCAAAGGTTCTTTTTCTGTTTCAGCTTTTGGTGTTTAAGATGTTCCTTGGATTGTGGCCGTGTAATTACAATCACTGCCTATGTCTTCACATGGTCTTCTCTTTTGTATCTTTGTCTTTTTCTCCTCTGTCTCTTGTAAGGACACTTTAGAGCCTACCTGATTTTCAAGATGTGTTAATCTCACGGTTCTTAACTACACCTACAAAGTTGTTCTTTTTCAAATAATGTAACATTCACAGGTTCTGGGTATTAGGACATGGACATATATTTTGGGTGGGGTCACCATTCAAAATCTATGAAGTCCAACTTAAAAACCAGAAAAACTAAAGGAATAGTAAAGTATCGATTCAAAGATAGGAATTATCTGTGGGGGGGTGTGTGTGTGTGTGTGTGTGTGTGTGTGTGTGTGTGTGTGTGTGTGTGTGTGTGTGTGTGTGTGTGCGCGCGCGCGCATGCGCGCGTGAGTGGTACATGCGTATACCTTTTTCTTTGATTCTTAGAACCTAGTTATCCTGATGGAGACCCCCCCTTTAAATAAATAATTCATATGCTGAGTAGTTCTACCCAATCCAACCTGTAGGGGAGGTTTTATTTGTCCAAAAGTTGCCAGATTCATTCAGGTAGTAGATTAAAAATAAATAAATGCTTTTCTTTTTAAATAACTAGTAAGGAGATAATTGAGAATAATTTCCTAGGAAGCAATACTTTTTTGCCATTCTTCAGATATTTCACTTATATTTATATGTTTTAACTTTATAACAGGTTTCAAAATATACAGAAAAGTACAGAGAATGGGATCACAAACTCATGTAGCCATCACTGAAACTTAATAAAATTGTACCTTTTGTCATATTTACTTAGGATTATTTTTAAGAAAAATATTATTATTGATATAGTAGATGATTCTTCTTGCATTTTTTTTTATAGTCTTGAAATCTTTGCATAATGTTTAGGCCACATTTTTGGTTTTAGTTCTTCATATTTTTATTGTATGTATATTATTGGCATTGTCAGTAGGGTTTTCTTTCAAATCAATATTTAACTGTGGGTATTTTGAAGTGGGATAGTTTACAGTTTTGAAATAGCATGAATCAACTAGATAACATTTGAAATTCTTCTGTTGTTTTTTTTTTTAGTTGGGGTTTCACTGTGTCATCCAGGCTGGAGTGCAGTGACATGATCATGGGTCACTGCAGCCTTGACCTCCTGGGTGCAAGTGATCTTCTGCCTCAGCCCCTCAACTCCCGACACTCCTAAGTATTGGAACTAAAAGTATTTGCCATGACATTTGACTAAATATTTTTATTTTTTGTGGAGATGAGGTCTTGCTGTGTTGCCTTGGCTGATCTTAAACTCCAGGGCTTAAGCAATCCTCCCATCTCAGCTTCCTAAAGTACTGGGATTACAGGTGTGAACCACCACGCCCAGACACATTTGAAATTCTTAAAAGAAAATCTTATTTAAAAACTTAAATGTTATAGTAACTTGTCAGTACTTTCTCTGTTGAATTATTATAATAGCTGTGCTTTTTTTTTTAATTTTTGAAATCTCCTACACAAACAGGAAAGTACAGAGAGGAACATAAACTAACATAACCACTCTATTAGTTTCTTCTATTTCACCATGTTACTTCAGATTTTTTTTGATTGAAACATTACAGTTGAACCCTAATACTGTTTTCCTTCCTCCTTACCAAGCAGTAGCCATTGTCTTGAATTTGTTACCTTATCATATTCATGATATCCTCTATATTAAGTACTTGGTCTATCCATAAAAAATCTAAAGCATTGTATAGTATATATTAAAACTGTACATTGTATAATATTAGACTGCATATTATATATCATTATGTAGCATTAAACTGTATATTATATAGTATGTATTGAAACTTTATATGGAAAAGTATCATATTTAACACTCTGCAACCCTTTTCTTACCTTCATGTATTACTTTATTCTTCCAAGTAATACATGAAGATACAGTTCGTTTTAACTAGTACATGTATTTTCATTGTATGAGTAGCCTACACTTGCTTTTTGCATTATCCCATTAGAAGATATTTAGAGTGTTGTGGGGTTTTTTCTTTTTGCTGTTACAGACCATTGCTGCATTGAACAGTCTTACATGTTTTCTTGTGCATGTGTGCATTACTTCTCTTAGGTATCCTAAAAATGAGTTGCTGGGTTGAAGGGCGTGTGCAGTTTCTGCATGAGTAGATTTAAACAGAATTATTTCTTTAAAAAGCTTTTAACAGTTCTAAAACTAATTGTGTATTCAACTTTTTGTCATTGTGTATTCCTGCCAAGAATTGGTTTAGATCTCAAATCTTTTTATTATGGAAAATTTCAAATATATATAATAGTAAAGATAGAACACAGTAAACTCTGATATACCCCTTACCTAGCTTCAAAAGGCTTTAATATAGGACCAATTTTGTTTCATCCAAAGCTACTCCTACCACTCAGGATTATTTTGAAGCAGATCCCTCACAAATCATTTCATCTGTAACTATTTTCATATACATCTCTAAAAGATAAGGACTCTTTTGTTTTTAGTAATATTGATACTTATTTAGCATAGTATTTTTACTGCAGTATAACTTACATATGGTAAAATGCATGTCTTAAGTGTGCAGTTTGAATGATTTTGGCAAATGTATATTTTGGCGAATGTGTATATTTGAGTAACATACCCCAATCTAGATATAGAACAATTCCATCTCCAACTGGAAGAGATCTATGCTGTTCTCTTTGGAAGAGAGAGGGAGATAAAGAAGGCTAGGTAGAAAAGGTGGGAAACTGTCAGACTGTGGTGTAATTCTCAGAGTTCTGGCAAAGCCGACGAGTAGCTCTTGAGTCAAAGTCACCTGTCAGAGGAGTTGCATGTGTACTAGGAACAAGCTTACTTTTTTACTCCAATGGCACTCGGCCATTGGCATGGAGCAGTGGCTGAGAAGTATGGTAGGGAAAACTCTAAAGATGGGGCTCCCTGATTTCTATTCTCTGGTTATTTCATCAAACAAGAATCTCGGTATACTGTTGTGAAGACCCTTTGCAGTTGTAATTAAAGTCCCAAGTCAATTGACCTTAAGATTTGGAGATTATCTGGGTGGACCCAATTTAATGACAGGGGCCCCTTTAGAGTTCTTTTTCAGCTTGTGGCAGAAGGAGAAGTCAGAAAGATTGGAGACATGAGAAGAACTGGGCATGCATTGCTGGTTTCAAGATAGGAAGCAATGCTAGTGTTCTCTGGAAACTGAGTGGCCTCTGTCTAAAAACCAGCAAGGTACCTCTCTCCTACAACTGCAGAGAATTGAAGTTAGCACACAACCTGAATGAACTTGGAAGCAAATTTTTTCCTCGGAGCCCTCAGATAAGAGCCAAGCCTGGCTGACACCTTGATTTTGGCCTTGTGAGATCACTTATTAATATCATTACTGGTCTCATCAAGCTGTCAAGCTTATGGCTCTTCAAAAATCCAATTTTTACTTGAAAGTTCAAATTATATCATTTTCAACAAATACTGACAATTATTTTGCATGACATAGCAGACTCATTTGACTTTTAAGAAAATACCTGCTGAATATCATTTGAATAACCCTAATTTATCTATCATTTTTTTCAAATAGAAATGATATTCCATGAAAAATGGTACTAGTTCAGCTTGTACTTCAGTCACTCAGGTGCTTCCAGACAACTGTCTTGTATGTTGAAGTGTAAAGAGTTTTATGCATTCTTTGTTTCATCACACAGAATAGCTGAATGATAAACATACAGAATATCTGTAGCTACACAAATCTCACCCATGAGTGTGGTTCTCAAACTTTGTGGGACTGAGATTAATGTGAAGGAAGTTTATTAGGATAATGTTGGTATCAACAGCTGTGAAAGGTAAGAAAAGGGAAGGAAGAAATGGATGGAGGGAGAAGTTGGATGTGATGCATTTTTAAGAAGGCTTTAGCTGAGTCTAGGAAATTCTGAAATGGGATGGCTGTCCAAAGCTGTGTCTAGTTGGGATGACTGGGCCAAATTTTTATAGTATCCGTTTATCAGATGTACTACTTCATTTGTCCTTACTCTCTAATCTTTTTTAAGTAATTGTGTTATGTTTTGTTCACAGTTGATAGTTTTTAAGGTTTTGGAGATCTATAACCTGTTGAAGAAATATAAGCACTCCACTATTACTGGAGTTAGGACTTTTCTAGGTTTTAAAAAATTATATGTAATTTAACAAAAGTTATATATAATTTGCTGGTCACACATTGCACTTACATTTGAGATTGTGAAGAGATTCCAAGTATTTTGCATTTATTTTGAATTGTTTGCTTGTTAGTGTATTTAACAAAAAAGTATTTCCGTACTAAGGTTTCATCTGTAATCAGAAAACAATTGTTAGCCATATGTTTATTAGCTGTCAAAAATAGGGCAGGATTTCTCAACATAAAACAGTAACAACAATAACAAGGAATAGTGAATATTTATACAAGAACCATAAAGTATTTATGTGCTATATAAATATGAAAAATTACTTTTAATTTGCAATGTTGGATAATATATGAAATTTTAGGTTTCTGACCAGGTGCAGTGGCTCATGCCTATAATTCCAGCAATCTGGGAGGCTGAGCCGGGAGTATTGCTTGGGACCAGCCTAGGCAACATAGCAAGACCTCATCTCTACAAAACAGTAAAAAAAAAAGTAGTGGGGCATAGTGGCGTGCGCCTATACCTGGGGGTCTGGAGCAGAAGGATCCCCTGAGCCCAGGAGGTTGAAGCTGTGAGCCATGATTGTGCCACTGCACTCTAGCCTGGACAACAGAGCGAGACACTGACTCAAAATAATAATAATATTAATATTATTTAGGTTCTTACTTGCTAGGTTTTTATATTTCACAGGTTAGCCAGTTATTGAATTGATTTGATACATGATATTTGATACAGTTCCATTGAAATCATTTAGAACAAAGCTATTTAGTTAATTAATTTATTTTTAGAGACAAGGTCTTGCTCTGTTACCAAGGCTGGAATACATTGGTGCAGTCGTAGCTCATTTAACTTCAAACTCCTAGACTCAAGCAATCTTCCTACCCCAGCTTCCTGAGTAGCTGGGACTATAGGTACATACCAGCATGACCAGTGAATTTTTTCATTTTTGTAGAGGTGGAGTCTTGCAATATTGCTCAGGCTGATCTCAAACTCTCGGACTCCCAAAGCACTGAGATTACAGGCCTGAGTCACCGTGTTCGGCCACCAAAAAAGTTTTACTTTCAGACATGTACTTATAGTTGTGATGTATTACTCATAAGAAATAATATTTTAAAAGTATAGCTTAATTTGATGCCACTGATTTAGCTTGGAGAAAACAAAAATGCCTAAACTAAAATGTTTGATTTCCTACCATATTTTAACAAAAAATGTTTTATGAAATGTTTTATAACAATATTTTTAAAAAGTAAATACAGTAGACCAGTAAATATGGAATGCAATTGAATCATTGTTTTTGCTTACAATCTCGCTGTAAACTTAAAAGAGAGAGATTTGGGAGAGAGAAGTTGAAAGATCCCTGATTTTTATTCAGGTTCAGAAACAAACTGCTTTTTTCAGTAGCATCTGAAATATTTCTACAAAGATATGGATTGTAAATTTGGGCAAAAATTAAGTAATTTCTTTTAAGGTATGTTTTATTATAGAATCTGGGTTGGCCAAGCAATATAATGTTAGACTGTAGGCTCATTTTCTCAGCCTCCGTGTTATGGTAATTCTTTCTTTTACAAGAGTGCCACCCAATGTTCCAGTTCTTTAGCAGCAGCTAGCTGCATTTCTTATCTAGCAGCTTAAAAATATTTTTGTTGCTTGGACATATTAATGTTAGTTATATATTTTAATATTCAGACTGTTCTAGCAGAGGTGATAAAAATTGAAATCCTTAAGTAACATAATTTAAAACATTGACTTATTTTAAGAGATTTAGTTCTTTTTCTTTGGCCCCAAACCTCCCAAAAGCCTTTCCAATCTACTGCCTTTTATGTTCTTGTTATTTTTATAAACTTTAAACCCCTAAATTAATGTAGCATTAAGGTTGCTTTATGATGATGGCAGTGGGATTAGATTTTTGTCGTATTGTCAAAACAATATTAATTAGCTCTTTGATAAGTCATAGTGTTTGATAATTGAGTCAATTGTATAAAGCTTATGGAAATTTTTTGCACAGGTTCACTAATTAAACTGCTATAAACATAATTCCAGGAAAATTATTAAGCAAGTTAACTTATTTTGTATTCTTTTTGCAAGTATTTATTTACATGTGACCCTTGCCTTACAAATAATTTGCTTCTGTTCGTTTATTCTGGTTCCTTTTGGTTCTCTATCAGTACACTTATTCTAAATATGTGAAGTAATTAATGAAGACTAAAGTTTTGTAATAATGCCCAAGTGAAGCCAAAAGAACAGTGTAATTAAAAGCATATATTTTATGAAAGCAACTTCAATTACTAATATTGGAATCTTTAAAATATACTTTAGAGTTTAGATTTCCCTAAATCCAAAAACTAGTCCAGGCATTACAGCATATGTAAAAGACATGGGACTTAAACTTGGATTTCTCTTTTTCCTGGTTCTTTGTCTTATGGTAAATGATGTAATGACTCACAGCGTTACTTTACTTTTGTGTGAATTGGTGGCTCTGACTGTTAAATAAAATTGCATATATCACTTGATAGAAATTATTGTCAGTCTTAGCTAAAGGTTTTTTTGGTAAAGGTTTTATCAAGCTCTTTAATTTTATTTTTATTTTAAAAATATGGGGTACAATTCAGGGTTAGGTATACAAATGGTCATTATCCAGGTACCTTTGTTAATGAGGTGTGACCCCTCCCATTGGCAGTTCAGCTAATCCCTTTCTTATGGTATTATGATAATTGTTCACGGTCCACTTATGAATGAGAAGATGTGGTACTCAGTTCTTTGTTTCTGTGATAGATCACTGAGTATTATAGACTCCAAGTCCAAGTTCATAATTTTGTTCTTTATGGCTGTATAATATTCCATCGTGTGTATGTACCACATTTTTTATCCAGTCCTCTTTTGATGGGCAGCATGATTTGTTCCATGTTTTTGCTGTTGTGATTAGTGTACTTTTAAATGTATTAAGACTTTTATGGCCTAAAATATGTTCTATCCTAGAGAATGTTCCATATACACTTGAGAAAAATATGTATCCTGTTGTTGCGAAATATCCTTTAGATGTCTTTTAGATAAGGTTACTTTATAATGTTGTTTAAGTCCTCTGCTCCTTGATTATCTTTTAGTTGTTTTATCCAGTATTGAAAGTGGAGTATTAGCCTGTGCGCTAAGAATGGATTTTACATTTTTAAATGGTTATGTAAATATCTCTAATTATCCTCAACTTTATCTTTTGACTTGCAAAACTTAAAATATTTACTGTTTATCCTTTTATAGAAAAGTTTTCCAACCTCTGACCTAGAATTGTTAGATATTTCCCAAATCATTCAGCCAATTACTAGAAAACAGAACTAGAATGCATATCACCTGATTCATCAACTATTGGTCTTCTAATTACTTCTGTTGATTGATTAAAGTTTTGACTGATTTTTATTTAAATCCAATTTAAAAAGGAACTGTAACTCTGGAGTACTTAATAAATTATTTCTCAGATTAAAAAAAAAAGAAAGTGGAGTATTGAAGTCTCTATTATTGCATTGTCTGTTTCTCCTCTCAATTCTGTCAGTTTTGCCTCTGTCAGTATTTTGGTTCTGTTGTAAGGTGTATGTATGTTTGTAACAGTCTCATCTTGTTGACAGATAGACCTTTTTGTCATTTTAAAATACTCATTGTCTCTAGTAACAACTTTTTTCTTAAAGTCTTATTTTCTGGGATATTAGTATAGCCATTTCAACTTTCCTTTTGCTACCTTTTTCATGGAATATTTTCTCCATCTATTCACTTTCAACTTATTTATGTCTTTATATTTAAAATGTGTCTCTTATAGGAAGCATATAGTTGGGTCATATTTTTATATTTTTATTTATTTTGAGTTGGAGTCTCACTCTGTCACCCAGACTGGAGTGCAGTGGCCGCTCCCGGCCACCGCAGCCTCGATCTGCTGGGCTCCAGCGATCCTTCCACCTCAGCCTTCCAAGTAGCTGGAACTATAGGCATGCACTATCATGCCTGGCTAATTTTTTTGATTTACTGTAGTGATGAGGTCTCGCCAAGTTGCCCAGGCGGGTCTCGAACCTGTGGACTCAGACAGTCCACTCACCTCAGCCTCCCAAAGCACTGGAATTACAGGCTGAGCCACAGAACCTGGCGCGTCATATTTTTTAAAAAAACATTCTTTCAATGGAATGTTACATTGGAGTATTTAATCCATCTACATTTAATGTAATTACTCTGCCATTTTGCTGTTTGTTTTCTTTGTGTCTTATGTCATTTTTGTTGTCTTTTTCCTTTATTAAGGCATTCTTTTCTGTTAGATTTCTTTTTACGGCACTTTAATTTCCTTACCTTGTATTTTACATATTTTTTGAGTTATTTTGTTTGTGGTTGCCCTGGGGATTATAACTGACAATTGATATAATTGATATTTTAATTTATAACAATCTTGTTTGGATTAATACCAACTTAATTTCAATAGTGTATAAAAGCTATGTTCCTGTATAGCTTCTTTCCCTCCCCTTGTGCTGTTTTGTTTTATACAAATTACTCTTTATACATTTTTGCACATTAACACAGATTTGTAATTTGTTTACACAGTTGTCATTTATTTATTATTTTAGATTCAAGGGGTAATGTGCAAGGAATGTTACTAGGTATATTGCATGATTGTGAGATTTGGGCTTTTGCTGATCCTGTTTCCCAAGTGGTGGGTATGGTACCCAGTGGGTGATTTTTTCAATCCTTATTTCCCCTTCCCACCTTTAGGAGTCCCCATTGTCTGTTGTTCCCATCTTTATGCCTGTGTTTATTCAGTGTTTAACTCGCACTTATAAGTGAGAACATGTGGTATTCAGTTTTCTGTTTCTGTGATAACTTGCTTAGAGTGATGGTCTCCAGCTGCATCCATGTTGCTGCAAAGGACAAAATTTTGTTCTTTTTTGTGGCTACATAGTATTCCATGGTGTATATGTATCACATTTAAAAAATGTAGTCTACTGTTGATGGACACCTAGGCTGGTTTCATGTTTTTGCTATTGTGGATAGTGCTGCCATAAACATATGAGTGCAGGTGTTTTTTTGGTAGTGTGATTTATGCTCCTTTGGGTATATACCCAGTAGTGGGATTGCTGGACCAAATAGTAAATCTATTTTTTTTTTAGTTCTTTTGTAAATCTCTAAACTGCTTTCCACAGGGGTTGAACTAGCTTACATTCTCACCAAGAGTGTATGAGCATTCCCTTTTCTCTGAAACCTCACCAACATCTTTTTTTTTTTTTTAAACTCTTTAGTAATAGACATTCTGACTGGTGTGAGATGATATCTCATTGTGGTTTTGATTTGCATTTCTATGATGATTAGTGATGTTGAATTTTTAAAAATGTTTTTTGGCCACTTGTATGTCTTCCTTTGAGAAGTGTTTGTTCATAGCTTTTGCCTATTTTCTAATGGGGTAATTTGTTTTTTTCTTGTCCATTCGTTTGAGTTTTTGTTTTTTTAAAAAATAGTTCTGGATATTAGTCCTTTGTCAAATACATTGTTTGCATATGTTTTCTCCTATTTTGTAGGTTGTCTATTTACTCTACTAATTGCTTATTTTGTTATGCAGACGCTCTTTAGTTTGATTAGGTCCCACTTGTTGATTTTGTTTTTTGCTGCATTTGTTGTTATGGTCTTGCTTATGAACTCATTGCCTCGGCTGGTGTCCAGAAGAGTTTTCCTAGGCTTTCTTCTAGGATTTTTATAGTTTGAGGTTTCATGTTTAAGTCATTAATCTATCCTGAGTTACTTTTTGTATATGGTGAAAGGAAGTGGTCCGGCTTCATTCTTTTGTGTATGGTTAACTAGTTTTCCCAACACTATTTATTGGGGTATTCTTTTCCCAGTGTTTGTTTTTGTTGACTTTGTTGAAGATGAGATGGTTGTGGAACATCGATTTTATTTCTGGATTCTGTTTTGTTCTGTGTGTTTATTTTTGTACCAGTACTATGCTGTTTTGGTTACTGTAGCTTTGCAGTGATGTTTGAAGTTTGGCAACCTGATGTCTCTGGCTTTTTTCTTTTCTTTTCTTTTTCTTTTTCTTTAGGATTGCTTTGGCTGTTTGGGCTCTTTTTTGCTTCCATATGAATTTAAGTATTGTTTTTTCTAAATCTTTGAAAAATGATACTGGTAATTTGATAATGGTTATGTTGAATCTGTAGATTGCTTTAGGCAGTGTGGGTATTTCAACAATATTGATTCTTCCAATCCATGGGTATGGAATGATTTTCTATTTGTTTATATCATCTTGATTTCTTTCAGCAGTGCTTTATAGTTCTCATTGTAGACACCTCTTTGAAAGTGTTCCAGTGTATCTTATTTCATTTTTTGTGGCTATTATAAAATGGGATTACGTTTTTAATTTGGTTACCAGCTTGAATGTTGTTGGTGTATAGAAATACAACAGATTTTTGGGCATTAGTTTTGTATCCCAAATCTTTACTAAAGTTGTTTAATGAGTGTTAGGAGTCTTTTGGCAGAATCTTGAGGGTTTCACAGATGTAGAATCATATTGTCTGTGGGCAGAGATAATGTCTTACTCTTTTCCTATTTGGATACCTTTTATTTCTTTCTCTTGCTTGATTGCTCTGGCTAGAACTTCCAGTACTATGTTGAATAGTGATGATGAGAGTAGTCATCCTTATCCTTATCTTGTTCCAGTTCTTAAGGGGAATGTTTCCAACTTCTGCCTACCAAGTATGATGTTGGTTGTGGATTTGCCATAGAGGGCTCTTATTATTTTGAGGAATGTCCCTTTGATGCCTAGATGGTTGAAGGTTTTTAATCATGAAGGGCTGTTGGATTTATTCAACTGCTTTTTCTGCATCTGTTGAGATAATCTTGTGGTTCTTGTCTTTTCTTCTGTTTATGAAGTGAATTACATTTATTGATTTGCGTATATTGAACCGGCCTTGTATCACTGGAATAAAACTCACCTGATTATGGTGAATAATTTTTTTGATGTGCTGCTGGATGGGATTTGCTAGTATTTTGGAGGGATTTTTGTATCTGTGTTCATCAGGAGTATCAGCTTGTAGTTTTTTTTCTTTGTTTTATATTTGCCATTTTTTGGTATCAGGATGATTTTGGCTTCGTAGAGTTAGGGAGGAGTCTCTTATTTTCAATTGTTTGGAATAATTTTAGTAGTTTTGGTACCAGCTCTTCCTTGTACATTTGGTAGAATTCAGCTGTGAATCCATTGGGTTCAGGACTTTCTTGGAAGATAGTTTTTTATTACTCATTCAATTTCATGGTGCATTGTTCTCTTCAGTGTTTCAATTACTTCCTGTTCCAACAGTGAAAGGTTGTGTGTTTCCAGGAATGTAATTATTTCCTCTAGGTTTTCTAACTTGCATGCATACAGATGTTTTTAATAATCTCTGATAATCTTTTGTATTTCTTCTGAATCAGTTGTAATGTTGCCATTTTCATTTCTGAGTATATTTATTTGGATTTTATTTCTTTTGTTTGGTTAATCTGTTCAGGGGTCTGCTGATCTTGTTTATTCTTTCTAAGAAGCAGCTTTTTGACTTGTTGATCCTTTGAATGGTTTTTTTGGTCTCAATTTAGTTTATTTCTGCTCTGATTTTGGTTATTAGTTTGTTCCTATTTTTCTGGTTAACTTAGGTGAGATGTTTGATTGGTTTTTTGTGATCTTTCTGTTTTCATGATGTGGCCTTGCAGTGCAACAAATTTTTCCCTCAGCACCACTTTAGCAGCATCTCAGAGGTTTTGGTATGATGAGTCTTTATTTTCATGTATTTCAAAGGATTTTTAAATTTCTGTCTTGGTTTCATTGCTTACTCAAAAATCATTCAGGAACAAGTAGTTTAATTTCCATGTATTTGTGTGTTTTTGAGGATTTCTCTTGATGTTGATTTCTAGTTCTATTCTGCTGTGGTCGGAGTAGAGGCTTGATATGATTTTTATTTTTTGAATTTATTCAAAGTTGATATACAACCAGGTATGTGGTCGATCTTAGGGTATGATTCATGTACTGATGAGAAGAATATGTATTCTTTATTGATTGAAGTGTTCTGTAAATGCCTGTTAGATCTAATTGGTTGAATGTCAAATTTAAGTCCAGGATTTTTTTGTTAGTTTTCTGCCTCGATTATCTGTCTAAAACTGATAGTTTGATGAATATGTGCCTCAGGGATGGTTGTCTCATGTAACATTTTGCCAGAGTCTTCTGGGCTTCTCATGTGTGCTTGTGGCCCTCTCTGCAAGATGGGGGAAGTTTTCATGGATTATGCTTGCAACTATTGTCTCCAGAGTGCCCCCATTTTCACTTTTTCTCTTAGGAAAGCTAATCAGATATAGATTTGATTTCTTTACATAATCTCATACCTCTCACAGGTGTTGTTCTTTTTTTAAAAAATTTCTTTTTATTTTTGTCTGACTGAGTTGCCTCTAGGGATTGGTCTTCAGGTTCTAAAATTCTTTCTGCTGTCTGGTTAAATTTGTTGTTAAGGCTTGTGACTGTGTTTTGAAATTCTTGTAGTGAATTATTCATTTCCAGGAGTCCATTATGGTTCTTTCTTAGACTATGTCAGCTTCCAATTTTTGAATTGTTTTCATGGCCTTTCTAACTTAGGAGTCTGCTTTCCCTTGGATCTTGATGAATTTGTATAGGTACTTTTTTTTGTCAGCTGTTGTAGTTCAGACTGTAGGCATGTAGATGGTGCTTTAAAATAGATGGCACTTAAAAATGAGCTCCAGCTGGGCTCGGTGGCTCAGCCTGTAATCTCACGCTTTGGGAGGCTGAGGTGAGTGGATTGCCTGAGCCCACGGGTTCGACACCCACCTGGGCAACTTGGCGAGACCTCATCTCTACAAGAAATCAAAAAATTAGCTGGGTGTGGTAGTGCGCGCCTGTAGTTCCAGCTACTTGGAAGGCTGAGGCGGAAGGATCGCTAGAGCCCAGCAGGTCGAGGCTGTGGTGGCCGGGAGTGGCCACTGCACTCTAGTCTGGGCAACAGAGTGAGACTCCAACTCAAAATAAAAAATGAGCTCCAGTAGAAGTGGCTGCACCTCAGTTGAACTTTCCAAAGACCACCAGGCCTCAGCTACAGCGATCAAGTGGGTGTGGTGCCCCCCTCTGGGGAGAAGAAGCCAAAATGGGAGAAGGCTCAGGGCAGCCTGACAACTTGCTATCATGCTTATTTCACCTAGAGTCTGTCTTGTAGGTCGCCCCCCCTCCCCTGCACATGCAAACATTGCAGGGATCTGCTTAATAGCTTTGGCGGTTGGCTTGCCTGAATGCAGCAGGTCTCTGCCATCACCTTCAGATGAGTGTGAGGTCCCTGTATACTCCACAAACCAAGAGCAGGAAGTCTGTGTCTGGGGCAGAGAAGCCTAGATGGGAGATACTGTGGGTGGTGTGAACTCCTGACTGCTTGCTGCTCACGCTTATTTCAGCTATGGTGTCTGTGTGTGCAGGAGGTGGGGTGGCACACTCAGACACCTTGGAGGGCCTGTTCAATGGCCCTGGCATTTGGCCTTCCTGAAGGGTGGGCTTACAGGACCCCGCTGCAGTGGTCAGACAGGTGCTGGTATCCTCGTCAAAGTAAGTGATCTGCATCAAGGGAGGCAGCTGAGTGGGGGGGGGGTCCCTTGACTCCTTGCTGCTCCTGTTTGTTTCAGCTGCAGGATCAGTGCTAGGAATGCATGCTGTAGCTAGGTTGGGCTGCTCCCTCCCCGGCCCAAGGGCAACAGCCACAAAGTATCTGCCCTTTATAGAGGAACTCTGAGCCTCCCTTCTTGGCAGGCGGTGGCAGCTGGTGCTGAGCTGCATGGAGGTCAGTGGTGACCTGAGACGTTCCACGTGGGCTTAGGCAATGTACCTGCATAGTTGCCATTCAGGATTCTATGCTGGCCCGGGGCCCAGGGTGTCACAGAGGTTCTTCCTTGACTTGGATTACCAGGATCCATGGAGGTGGTGTGGGTTCCTGGGGATTTTTCACTCACCCACTCACCCACTCACACCTTCACCACTTCACCACTTTGGGAGACTCATTTGTCTCCTTGATAGCTATATATTGGCAGGCTGTCTGATTGATTTCATTCCTCTGCCTCTTGTGGGACCCTTCACTTCTCTGTTGGGTCCTGGGGGTATGTTACTCCTTATTCTACTTGGAGTATACAGACTCATTCCCTATTTTGGTTCCTCTCTGTGAGAGATGCACCCACCAACTGCTTCTAGTTGACCATCGTGAACCTCTGTAATTATCTTTAAAATAAGATAGAAAAATATAAACAGAAATATATTTATACTGTCTTTCATACTTACCTGTGTAGTTAGCCTTACTGCTCCTTTTTATTTCTTCATCCTCATTTGAGTTACAGTTTCTTGTTCTTTTATTTCAGCCTAAGAGACTCATTTTAGTCTTTCTTGTGAAGCAGAGTTAGTTACTTTTATTTGAGAATGTCTTAATTTATTCATTTTTGGAGGACAGATTTGGTGGATATAGAAGTCTTGGTTGATAGTCTTTTGGTTTCAGCACTTTGAATGTGTCATTCTACTGTCTTCTGGTCTCCGTAATTTCTAATGAGAAATTAGTTTTTATCTTATGGAGGATCCTTTATATGTAATGCATCACTTTTTTTTCTTGCTCAACTGTCTTTGGACAGTTTGATTGTGGTGTGTCTAGGTGTGGATTTTTTGGTTTTATTCTACTTGGAGTTTGTTGAACTTCTTGGATATATAGATTAATGCTTTTCACCAAATTTGTAAAGTTTTTGGTCATTATTTCTTCAAATATTCATTCTACTCCTTTCTTTCCTCTCCTAATACTTTAATTATATGTATGCTAGTTGACCTGATGGTGTCCCACAGTTCTGTAGGCTCTGTTCATTTTTTTTTTTAAGTTTTTGTTCCTCAAACTGAATAACTTCAATTCTCCTACCTTACCATTTGGAAAATCTTCTGTTTTCTCATATTTGCTGTTGAGCCTTTCTTGTTAATTTTTCATTGCAGTAATTGTGCTTTTCAATACTGAATTTCTGTTTTGTTCTTATTTCTTATTTGATATTTTCTGTTTGGTGAAACATCATTCTTATACTTTAGTTCTTTAGCTATGGTTTCGTTTAGTTGTTTTAATTAAAATAGTTGCTTTATGACCAGGTGCAGTGTAATGCTTGCAATCCCATCACTTTGGGGAGGAAGGTCACTTGAGGTCAGGAGCTTGAGACCAGCCTGGGCAACACAGCAAGACCTTGTTTCTATAAAACACATAGCAAAACAAAACAAAATTAGCCAGGTGCGGTGGCTTGCACCTGTAGTCTGAGCTACTCAGAAGGCTGAGGCAGAAGGATCACCTGAGCCTGGGAGATTGAGGCTATTGTGAGCTGTGATCATGCTATTGAATTCCAGCCTGAGCAATAGATTAAGACTCTGACTCAAAAAAAAAAAAAAGGTTGCTTACCAATTTTTGTCTAATAGATCCAGTGTCTGGGTTTCAGGGACAGTTTCTATTTATTGTTTTCCACCCTGTATAGGTCGTACTTTTGTGTTTCTTTGCATGTCTTGTGTTTTAGTTATTGTTGAAACTGGATTTTATAAAATATTATGTGTGGCAACTCTGAAAATCAGATTTTGTTCCAGGTTCTCTGTTGTTGCTGTTTATTCTGTTCTTGTTTCTTTGTTCAGTGACTTTTCTGTAATAATTCTATAGTCTGTATCATTTAATTTAACAGTTCAATTTAATCTGTTAAATAGTTGTAGAAATGAATAAATTTAAGGTGGAGCAAATATGTTACCATTACAGATTCCACACAGAAGCAATTGTCAGACTTTAACCAGTAAAGGAATCATACAGAAGTTTTTAAACAATACAGATTTCGGAGTCTTAAATAATTTACCAGTTCTAGAGTTGAGTGTAGAAGCCTGCATTTTTAATGACCTTGCAGGTGATCGTGATACGGATGGTTCACAGTTCATTGCATTAAACCCAGCTGGATTCTAATCAGAAGATACATGTTTACTGAGGAATCTATATCTAATGTTGAGAAAACTTGACTATGCAAGGTGAAAATTTAAATATATATTCTCCCCTACCAGCAAAATATATACTTCGTTTAGTGTTGGGACAGTTTTTTGTTCAAGGGTGCTGTGATGCTTTCTTTATATATTGAATATAAAAAGCTGCAGCATTTGGAGAAATAGATAACTTTTACTAATTGCATTGAAAACAAATTAGTAGGGTGTGAAAGACAGTGTAGGGTGTAATTATAGGCCACAGTTCACAATTTTACTTTAACTGAATATCTGTAGTAGCCTTATTTTGGGTTAGAGTAACTTTCACACCATCCTAAATGGAACTTTTTTCATACCTATTTCTGTCTTCTGAGCTACTTTTGAAAATGATCCCCAGCATCTTTTCCATAATATTCACTTTCAATCCTTGATTGGAGCATAAGATAAATGACGTTTAACCAAAAGTATTAGGAGTAACATTTGGGCTTTCCTGTTCAGAAAGCTGTGCATATTTTTCAGTTTATAATCACCCTGATAAAAGTACCTTTTTTTGATTTGTCTATAAGTGACAGATGACCTTCCCCTCCATATACTGTTGCATTAAAGCTACTTTTTTTTCTTTTCCCTCTTGCTCTCAAAGCTTATTCACATATCTCCATTGTTAGTATCAATCACATTTTTAAAAATTTCTCATCTCGTGCCATAAACAGGCCCTTCCTTCCTTTTGCCTTGAAATTCAAACCCAGTGTTTTATCGTTTTATGTCAATTCTGTGCTCTCCTGGACACTCCAAATAGCAAAGAAACATACTAAAGGAACTTAAGCTACATTATCTCAGTTAATGATACTCTTCTGTTTAAAAGTTAATCCATTCTAGAAAATATTCTAGATATAGGAAAACATATTCATTGTTAAGTGATCTGGTCTGCCTGATCTAGTTTTTTTAAAGCAATTTATGCAAGTGCTTATATTTTCAGAAATCTCATTTGCCCAAAATATAATTACTTTTCCCTGTCCATGGGTTTTAGAGCAGAGAGATGTGTTTGAAAATGGGATTTCCAGGTTTTTTTTTTTTTCATGTCAAAGTGGTTATGGATTCTTTGTTTTGAAACCTGAAAGACTGAATTATGTGCGATTGAGAATGAACTCTGTGTGTGTGTGTGTGTTTAGTATGAATGTTAATAATCTCTGGATTTTAGGTTCTTTTTATTTGTAAGTAGGAGTATGTCTATCTTTTAATTACCATATGGCAGAAAATAAAGTTGTGGACTGACCCATGAAAGCTTGACACAAGAAGTCTTAATGCTTATCTTTACAAATAATATGCTAATTGTATTGAAATTCTCTATCAAAAATTAGAAAAGTCAGAAAATTACTGGAGAAATGATATTTCTGGCCCAGAAGAAATAGACACTATGAACAGCTAATCTGTGAGGTTGCCTGAGAATGTGATTTCTGCTGATATGTGAGACTTTAATCTTCTACACTTTTGTGCTTTCTAAGCATAGATTGCATAACAGATATCAGAAACAGCAGAAACACAGATTTAAACTCTTCTTGTTTATTATGTGTGAGGATAGGAATACCAGAACAGTTATAGAATAGGTGCCTTAGCCTGAACTCAGTAATTCAGGAAATATATGCTTTGTAAATTCTTAACCATTTTTATAGTCAATAATTACAACGATCTTAAATATCATAGATGAAGAATGAGAAAATAATTTTTGTATATATATTCCCATGTGCATGCAGCTGATATTTGTATTTTTTGGTAGAAAAAGTATGCCTTTCAAAATAAAGTCATTTCTATTTGAAATAATGCTCCAAATAAAAGGGGGAAAGAATTTGAAAAATTTAGCTGTCAAGTTTTCAAGAGCATAATCTGAGTTTAAAATCTAGCTGACGTGTTTGTAAGTGTAGCACCCCTTCCCAGTGTGGCTCGCCAGCTGTTTGATGTAGGGTATAAAGGACTGTCCTTCTTGTCCCTACTTAATTCTGAAAGACCACATTAACTTCATTCTCCCTGAAGAGTTGGCCATGACTTTCATTAGCTCTGCAATGAAATGAAACTTTTTCCTTTGCTGAATTCTGGTTTCTTCTTACTACAGATGTTCTTCTCACTGGAACTCCCTAATAAACTTTCTGTATGTCAAATGTGTCAGAATCTGCTTCCTGGAGAATCTAATATGCAATACCCATCTTGTGTTATTATAAGGTTTTCCCTTTTCCCAATTGACTAGGAATTAGAATCCTGAGGGGTGTGGTGTGGTGTGGTGTGTGTGTGTGTGTTTAATTTGACACTAGGTAAAGAGTTCTCCTGTTCTTCAGATGTATGCATTTGGAAAAAATTTTCCTTAGGCTCCTTCTCCCCTAATTTGTCTTTGTTTGGTATTTGTTACTTCTTCCCTGTTCTACCTTATTTCTCCTGCTTCCTTTTATAGCTCTGACATTGCTATTTATATTTATATAGGTTTATATCTGAGAAGATCAGGGAAGGCTTCTCAAAGGAGATGACTCTTGAGCTAATTTAGAAGGATGAATAGAGTTTTGTGTAGGGGGCTTTGTATGTGTGTGATTAGTTGTGATGGAGGGTGGGGTGCATTAAAGATGTAGAACCATTTCTATAAAGAAATGGAAAGAGCTTGATAAAGGTAGATAGCTATAAATAGTTGCTATGGCTGATTGAAGATACAATGCTAGCTAGACAGGTATTGAAAGGCTAGGTCATGTATATCATGAGGAAGTTTGCATTTCATTCTTTAGCAATGGATACCATTGATAATTTTCTCTATGTACTCAGTATCCTATTTATGATAAGTAGATATTATTTAACATATTAGTATCCACAGTGTATTTAAAGTCATGCAGTGATATTATTAAAATTTTAAATTTGCATTAAGCTAGTGACTTTTGTGTCAGCAGATTTTAAAAGTAGAGGTCAGAACTTGTTTTGATATTTTACCTGAGAGCCTGCACAGTAACAAGAGCAATTTAAATTTGTAAGCATTTACTATGTAATAGACACTGGGTCGAGTCCATTGTGCACACTGTCACATTTAATTCTTTCAGTGTCCTTTTCACATAAGTGGTGCTACACCAATTTTACAAATAAGAAAATTGAGGCTTAGGTTAAATAGCCTGCCCAGGGTCTCACAGTAATCAACGGGCTGGACTTTGAACTCAGGTTTGACTCCCAAGCTTGTGCTTTTAACCACTTTTGTAAAGCTGACTTCAGTGATATGTATAAGGGGGAACCCAAACAAAGACCCAGAGTTTATTTATTAAAAATTGTGTATTTATTCTTACATGTTTAAACTTCAAACACCTTCAAAGAACTCTTCGTTTGATGCAATATACTTATCGAGGTGCTTTTTCCACTGCTCAGAACAGTTTTTGAACTTGTCAATTTTGATGCCGTTTAGTGCTTCTGACGTTTTTTGTTTTACCTCTTCCACGTAGGCTAAACATTTCCTGTTGAGGACTTTTTTCCTCTGGGGAAACAGCAACAACAAAAAGACATTTGGGGCGAGATTGGGTGAATAGGGAGGGTGGGGCATGAGGATTATGCCATTTTTTAATAAAAACTGCTAATACTCAGTACAGTGTGGGCAGGTACGTTATCATGGTGGATGAACCAGTCACCTGTTTGCCACACACACACAAATTAATTGAAACCAAATGCAGCCTCTCACAACAGTGCTAGCTGTCACACTGATGTTGATGGGTTCCTAGAACACTTTCCTAGTGAGGGAAACCTGTACTACAAGGGACCCACCCTCCAAAAGATAATTCTGTGTTTTTGGGGAGTCCCCCCTCATATATGCCTATTTCTTTGACTGTAGTATTTATTTTAAAAGTCAGACTAATTCTTGAGGACTATATGGTTCTTGTTTTCTTAGTCATTTTTTAATGAAAAATCTTCAGAAATAAAAAATAGAGAATATATAGTACTGAACTTTTTTTTTGTTTTTTGAGTATTTTTTCTAAGAAAGGAGGAAGCACGTCCCTAAAGCAATTGTTATGCTATTCATGATATATGAATTGCAGAGCATATGTGTACGTGGTTATAAAATATGACTCTAGAAAATGCACATAGAAAGGAGATGATACCTTTTATATTGAACTTTTAAAAAATCAGTAGCGATCAAGATTTAACATTTTTGAACCACGTATGCAGTATTAGATTTTGGCAAAGTATACCCCTTGGCATGATATGGCCCCAGTGGTGATCTGTTTTGTACTACTGCTTGTGTATCAGTTTCTTCATTAATCTTATATATGGTCAGTATTACTTTCTCATAGCAGCTTTGTGTTTGAGCACAGTTGGAAGGTTTATGGATTACTGAAGCTAATAACTAACATGGAAGGAGGAAATATAGGTTTTGATATCAGACAGGTTTAAATTCAGAGCAGAAAAGATTAAAAGAGGCATAGAAGGAAGTTTACAATAATAAAGGCTCGCACGCTGATTGTTTATGTTCCAAATAACATAGCATTAATAAACATAAATCCAAAGCTGTAGGAAATGAGGAAGAACAAAAATATTGGAGATAGTAGTGACCAAAAATTAAGGATTTTTTAAAAACCTGATTGATAGGTAAATTTAGGTACAGTATATTTAACTTTATGCTCAAAAACCAGAATGCACCTTCTTTTCAGGTTATCTTGGGAAATTACAAAAACTGATCATACCTTGGGCCATTAGAAAAACCCTCAGTAATTTTCCCAAAATAGAAATAGTTGAGTCATTGTTTTTGATTACATTGCAAAAAAAAAAATTGAAACTAATTTTAGAAAAAACCCTATAAAAATCACTACTACTGGGAGATTAAAATTCTTTAATTTTTGAGGTAAAGAGGAAATTTTTAAATTATAGAAAATATATTGGAATCTATGGGGACCTAGCTAAAACCCTGCGTGTAGAAAGATTATTTGTCTTAAATATACATATTATTAAAGAACTAGAATAAATGAATTATTCATCTAACTAAAAAAGAGAAAAAGAATACCAAAATATATTCAAAGAGAACAAAGGAAGAAGTGAATAAGGACTGGTAGGCAGAAATTTGCCTCTCAGATGTGTCCATGTCCTAATGCCTGGAACCTGTGAGTGTGGTATTTTATATAGTGTGTTTACTGCTGCTCCTCCTGCAACAAATTACCACAAACTTAATGGCTAAAACACCAGAAATTTATTCTTTCATATTGTTGGAAGCCAGAAGTCTGAAATAAGGTGTGAGCAGGATTGTACCTCCTCCAGAGGCTCTGTGAAAATTTATCTTGTCTTTTCTTGCTTCTGGTTGTTGCAGGCATTCTTGTCACTCTAGTCTCTGCCTCTGTTTTCACATCATTATATGTTATTTTATCTTCTGTGTCTAAACTCTGTCTCTGTCTTATAAGCATTTAGAGACTACCTGGATAATACAGTGTTATCGTCTCATCTCAAAATTCTAAATTTATTCAAATTTGCAAAGACCCTTTTTCCAAATAAGACAACATTCATAAATTGTGGGGATCAGGATATAGACATATCTTTGAGAACTGTAGTCCCCCCTTGGGTGGGGGATGTGTTGCAGAGGTGATTAAGTTAAGGATTTTGAGATGGGGAGATTATCCTAGTTATCTGCGTAGGCCCAATGTAATGACAGGGATCCTTACAAGAGAATTCTCCTTTTAGGAGAATTTGACTAAATTCAGAGTATGTAGTAGATGTAATTACAGAAGCAAGAAGTTGGAGTGATATGAAGAAGAGGTCAGGAGCCAAGGAATGCAAACAGTCTCTTGAAGCTGAAAAAAGGAAGACAGACTTCCCCTCTCCAGAAGGAACCAGCCCTGTTGACACCTTGACTTTAGCCCAATGAGACCGATTTTGAACATCTGATTGCCTGAACTGCAAGATAATATATTTCTGTTGTTTTAAGCTATTAAGTTTGGGGTGATTTGTTACAAAAACAATTGGAAACTGATACACAATGATCAAAGCAGAAATTAATACTTATAGAAATAGTAATACTTATAGGAAGCACTGGGTGCTAGGATGCATTCTAAGCATACATATATGAACTCCTTTAATTCTCACAATAATCTTATAGGATAGGAACTGTTATTGTGAAACTGAGGTGCCAAAACCCTAACCTTAACCCAACCCTAAGGAAACCCTAACCTTAGGTTAGGAAATGGTATAACTAAAGAGAAAGGAGGGCTGGGAGTTGTGGTCACACTGTGGTTGGAAGGATGGCAACCTATGAGTGAGTTTTTGAGAAGTGGTGGAAGGAGGCTGCTCAGAAATGGGAGGAAAAGTTGTTACCACCAGATGTGGATGGATGGGGCTCATTGTCCTATGAGGTAGATGTGTTTTGAGTGTTCCTAAGAAGCTTGGAGTCAGCTGTGTGCACTTTTCTTTGTTAGCTTGGTTCAGGGGTGGACAAACTGCCCTACTTGTTTTGTAAATAAAATTTTGTAGGAAAACAGCCATGCCTATTCATTTACTGTTGTCTGTGGTTGCTTTCTTTCTACAGAAGCAGAGTTGAGTAGCTGTGATGAAACCATATGGTCCACAAAGCCTAATGTATTTATTTTCTGGCCCTTTACTGAGAAAAGTACCTAGTACTTCCATCAGATGAACTCATGCATAAACAAATGCAAAATTGATGCTATGTTCATCTTGTTTCCAACATATCAATGAATTTGAAATAAATCTGTATCTTCAAAACAAATGTTATAGTAAAATTGTCTATACATGAAATCAAAGACTGTGGTCAACATCTGGAGACTATAGTGAAGGCAAAAAACGGGGAGGCACCTTCCTGAGACCATTTGAGCTCCCCTCTGTGCTTAAAGTGAGATCAGCCTTTAGATATTTTCAGTTATAGGAACCATTAAATTTATTTTTTCTTTAAACCAATATGAGTTATGTTTTTTATCACTTATAATAGCAATTAAAATTTTAGAATCATTATAGATTAAAATCTGTTCTTCATTTGAATTTCTTTAGTTTCTTCCTCATTTTTTTCTGTTCTAATTTCCCATCCATGATACCATGACCTTTAATCATGATTTCTTCTTAGGCCTGTTTTGGTTACAGTTTCTGAGACTTTGATTTTGTTGATCTTGTCAGTTTTGACTAGTACTGATTGGTTATTTTGTAGAATGTTCCTCAGTCTGGGTTGTCTGTGACTAGTACTGGCTGGTTATTTTATAGAATTATTTTGTAGAATGTTTCTCCTCTGGGTTTGTCTGGTTTTTTTTTTTCTTTCTCGTGGTTAGACTGGAGTTAAGAGTTTATGGAAGGAAGATTGCAGTCCTCTTTTAAAAATTGCTTGTTGAGGTACAAAAAGACAGATATATTCTTGCCTTCAAGACTTTAATAATTATTAAAAAATTATTTTAAATGCGTGCCCACCCCCCCAAAACTAACGTACACTCTTTCCCTCTCTCTTCCTGCCCTCATTTAATGCCTCAATTTATCATCCTATTGGTGTCTTCATGTAAGTTTTGTCATTTTGCTTATCACAGACCATTGTATCTAGTTGAAATAAATGTTTTAAAAAGGCTTAAATAGCACTATGGAAATGTTGCACTACTAGAAATATGACCTGTAGGAAAAAAGTTAAAAAAGGGTAAGATGTCACAATTTCAGAAGTTTTGTCTAATTTTTGTAATTCAGTTACACAGAATTCACTTAACACAATTGAGATTGGACACACCATTTTGACAGTCACTTATTCTCACTACTATTATGCACCTGCTTCCAAAATCTTTTATTTTTTTTGAGTTGGAGTCTCATTCTGTCACCCAGACTGGAGTGCAGTGGCCGCTCCCGGCCACCGCAACCTCGACCTGCTGGGCTCCGGCGATCCTTCTGCCTCAGCCTTCCAAGTAGCCGGAATTACAGGCATGCGCTACCACGCCCAGCTGATTTTTTGATTTATTGTAGAGATGAGGCCTCGCTGCCCAGGCGGGTCTCGAACCCATGGGCTCAGGCAATCCACTCACATCAGTCTCCCAAAGGCGCGGGATTACAGGCTGAGCCACCGAGCCCGGCCCAAAATGTTTTTTTTTTTTCCCTTGGGGTTTCACTGTCTCCCAGGCTGGCGTATAGTGGGATAGGCATGGTTACTGTAGCCTTGACCTCCTGGATTTGGGCAGTCTTTCTGCCTCAACCTTCTGGGTAGCTGAGACTACAGGTGTGTGCCACCATGCCTGGTTAATTTTTAATTTTTTGTGGAGACAGGGTCTTGCTGTGCTGCCCAGGCTGGTCTTGAACTTTGGGCTCAAGCAGTACTCCTGCCTTGGCCTACGAAAGTGCTGGAATTATAGGCAAGAGCCTTTGTACCGGCCACAAAATTTCATTACATTAAATTACTTGCTGTCATTTGCTTTAGGAAAGTAGTTCTGACCAATGGAAGATTACAATTTAGCTGCTTTAGGGGGTAAACCCATTCTTTGTGTCTGTTAAAATATGTACTGGAATATTTTTTGATTAGCTGAAGAATCAGTGATTTTGTCCATTTTCAATGAAATGTGAGTTTCGTTGAACATAGCAGCCTGTTAGTGCCTTGGGGACATCTCTTGATTATCCTGTATCACAGTTTACATCATTTAAATATCAAATAGCAGAACAACCAAATGAATAAAAATATTTGAGACTAGACAAATGAAAACATATAGATCTTTTAGTTATACTATATTTTATTTCAAATGTAATATTATGAAATATAAATCTTTGGGTTTTGGAGAATAATAATTAAGATAGCATATGTATATATTTGGGACAACTAGGTAAAGGCCACATATATATATCATTTGAGATCCAAATCATGTTTGGTAGGCCAAATAAGGTTTTTTAAAATTTAAATCAAGAACTATTTTGGCCCCCAAATTAAAACTTTGTTATCTTGTTATAAGTATTCTGGATCACAAGCTTAAAAAAAATATTATGGAAGCATCATGGCTGTACATATTTATGGGATACATATGATATTTTGATGCAAGCAGACAATGTGTAATGATCAAATTGGATCACAAACACCACAGGTATTTAAGTATATACCATGTTATGCTACAAAGTTTGCTAGAAAATTTGATAAGTATAGTGTAACTTACTCTAGTCATCTATCTAGATTGTTACAGCTTTATTATGCTGTGTACTGTAGTAGCAATAGCATTATAACTGCAGTAGATTTAAATAAGCATTTAAGTAGGAAATATTAATAGAGAAATAAGTAAATTTATGTTGGGGTAACTTAAACAGTGTAGTTAGTAATCGTATAAATGAGATTGGTATAGCTTTAGTGTGAATAATTTGCTTCAACAGACCCAAGAATTCCAAAATAAAAAATTCAAAAGAAAATGATGACTTTCCTTCTTTCAGATTGCCAGAGCTTTGTGCCAGGAAAATAATACTTCTATGTGTGCGTATATCACAGACACCAAGATTTTTGCTCCTATTTCCCACAATGAGAGCCTTATTTGCATCCTAAGCAACTAGTTGGAGTATACAGCTGATAGTTATACTGCTGTTTCCACCCTGTCAAACCTCTTAATTGTATAAGGCTAAAGAATAGCCCTTCCCTACTTGAATTGATTATTTCCTAGATACATGATTTAAAAAATGGCTATTTATACAATTTTAATACTTTTCATTTGGGAATATTTCTTTCATTTGAACCATTGATCATAGCAGACCGTAAAGGCGTATCCTTTTAGGGGCTTAATTTTTGTGCGTTTTTTTCTTATCTAAATACCTGGCCCTTAAACAGAATCAACTGAGAAACTACTTAAAATACAGATTCTAGAATCCTGTCTCTGGAGAGCTGGTAGATCTGTGTGGGGGTGGGCTGTTCAAGTGGTTCTGATGCCAAGTCAGGTTTGGGAACCAGTTATATGTTCTTGCTGTTTTTGCGTATACATTCTGAGGAAGTCTCGATTTTTGGCTTTTGTAGAAAGCACTGAGATGAGTTGCCCAGTATTTTTTTAAATTGTTTTTTATTATAGGACTGTGGAAGTACAAGTGAGGATTAACTGCATGAGTAGGTTGCATGCAGGTAATGTTTGGGCTTCTAACTGGCACTCACTCCCCCTGGTAAAGAACCAAGTACCCTTTGTGTTGTGATGTACCCCCACCCTCCATCCACCCTCCCTCCCCTAGCATGTATTTTATTTAAATATTTATATATAAAAATTTTTTTTTTAGAGTTATGAGGAACAAGTGAGGATTTACTACATAAGTAAGTTGCATGCAGGTCAAATTGCCTAGTATTTTTTATGGTAGCAATTTTATTCTGTAGAGAGATTTCACATTTTATTCTGTAGAAAGATCTGACTGGACAAAGCGAAATATATATTAAATGTTGATATTGGTCTTAAAACATGTTTATATAATTGTTTTTGCTATAGTGTGATATATATTTCAGAATAATTTGTGGTTTTAAAAATTGTGCACAAAAATAAATCTATAGATTTAGATTCCTTTTCAGCTGGGACAACAAGTATGTGCCATCATGCCCAGCTGTTTTTTAATTTTTATTTTTTGTTTCCCAGGCTGGTCTTGAGCACCTGGCCTCAAGTGTTTCTCCTTACATTGGCCTCCAAAAGCACTAGGATTATAGGTGTGAGCCACCACACCCAGCTATCTTTTTTGTCTTTGTATTTTCTGTCATTTTACCATTTTGTTGTTCATTTGATTAATTTTTTTTAGAAGATTGTCGGATATGGCAGAAAGCAGCAAGGTAAAGTATTCATTATAGCTTTTAAAAATTAATGACTTAAGAAATATAAGTGCTAGAGGAACCTGTGAACAGCATTATTGGGATATAATCAGGAAGATAGAGAATATCAGAGATTATACAGACCCAGTTTTGTTAACCAATATATGATAATAAAAAATGGGGGAGGAGAAAGTATCATGTGTGTTGACTTTCAGATTCAAACAAATGAGCTAAGATAAAAAGATAAAGACAGAAAACTGTACACTAATTGGATATTTGTGGTAATTAAGTAATTATTGGTTAATTTTTTAGGCGAGATAATATTTAGTTATTTTAGAAAGAGTGTCTTTTAAAGATACATGCTGAATTATTTAAGAATGAAATGATACAGTATTGGGGATTTGCTTACACATAACCCATTGGGGTGGAGTAGGGGAGTAGAGATGAGATTTGCCATTGTTAATTGTCAAAGCTGGGTAATGGATACCTGTTGGTTTATTATTCTGTTATCTGTAGTTTCGTATGTAGTAGAAGTTTTCTATAATAGAAAGTCAGATTATTTAAATTAAATGACATTTAGTACATACTAAATGTTAAGAAGTGTGGTAACTGCTATAAAGGATAGCACCATAGTATTTAGCATATATCATGAAAAAATGTAGTAAGTTAAATGAGAATTTTGTCTTCTCTTCTAAAGGAGTTAATATTTTTAGTAGATTCAAACCTAGATTCATGAACACGAAGCATCTTTCTTTTATTATAACTTCCATTTTTTGAGCAACTACTCAATGCACAATACAATACAGATATTGTATTATATATGTACTTCATATATACTGTTTAATTACTTCAACAACAATATAACTGGTCATGATTATTTTATTCAGAAGAGGAAGTTGAACTTCAGAGATCTTAAATAAATTGCCCAAGTTAACACAGGTAATAAGTGACACAGAAGGAATTTGAATCGTCTGATTCAAAGTTTATTAAATTCAAAAATTCAACATCATTTCTAAAATGAAAACTATGGTTATTCAAGAGTAGTACCGTTGTTTTCAATTGCTATGTATACTGTAACTTGAGTAGTACCTGAAATAATGAAACAGTAGCTTAATGAATTGCTTATGAATAAGCGACATTAGTTCCATTTCTAAAAGGTTTACCACAAGGGAAAACTGATATAACTTGAAGATTCTCACTTTGCACTTAAAAATAGACTTATTGTTTTGCAAGTATTGTTTGAGACATCAGGAAATGTACTTTGTATTCATTATTTATTTTGAAAACATAAGATGAAAAGCACCATAGATGATAATATTGATGTCTGATTTTAGCAAAATCAGAAGAAATAGATAGATACTCATTTCTTTATTTATTATTCAAATGTAAATATAAATCTGTATTTCTTTTAAAGATCTACCTAAATTAAACTTTGTTTTACTTATTTATTGTATTTTATTCTTCAGAAGACTCATTTTATTATCATTTTTGCAATTGATGAAACGTACCAGAATAAATTTCTATAACAAAGAATAATTTGTTATAAAAAGATGGGAAGATGCCTCTCTGTTTCCAGAGATAAATGAGCAGGTAGGAACTAATTCTCCTTTCTAGGAGAATAAAATTAAAGAATTACTGATACCAGAGAAATAGTATACTTTAACTCATGTACTCCAAATACCTCAAATTAATGTTTAGAAGTATGATTTTAGTTTCTCTTACTTGAGGATGGGATGATTGTGATTTGAGAAAAATGCCTGTGATTTATAAGTAGTTGAGTAATCTCTGGTACTTTTAAGTAAGTAGTCATTGTTGATTCCCACCTTTACACTTGACACCTTCTCTGAGCGATAGCAGAGGAACTGGCAGAATAAGATAAGTAGCAGGCTGCTATATCATTTCAGTCTCAAAACTACTTCTTGGTAGAGTGAGCTGTCTAGGTAAAGCTATCAGTAGATAAAGAGTGGAATGAAAACATTTGATTTATTGGTATTTCTTCAACTAGTTTGGTGGGAGAAACTACTACATTTATGCAGTATCCTGAGCTTTTTATGAAGCATGAAGACTTAGTACAATTTTTATTGCATAGCCCTAATCTTTCTCCCTATTGATTTCATCCTAGTCCCTCCCTGACCTCTCCTCAGATCTTCTACTGGGGTGGCATATACTTAGATCATTTGCATTTTCTCTGGTTCTTATTAATTGAATTACATGTAGCATTTTTCTTTGCAGTATCATTAATCTTAGGAGGAGGTCCAGTTACAGTGGTGACCAGGAGTATTGCATGTATAGTTCAGCTTATGCCGAGGCTGCAATTTTTTCGGGCCCTAGATTTGTAAAAGTGATATAGCCTACTTCTGTATCTCACTGACTGTGACATGTTCAATCAAAATCCTAGCTCAAGAAATATTATTTTCTTTAATTCAGCATTATTTTCAAGAATACTCACCTTTGCTTGTCTTTACAAAATCTTTTGCCAAATCATTTCTGACATAATTTTCAATTCAATTGCAATGCTATACTTTTACATTAATTGATTGTGTGCACTTTTTTCCTTTAATCGTATGGATTCCTTTTTAGATAGAAATGTTGTTTTACTATCCACTGGTCAATCAAAAAAGTGGTTTTATTTATTGCTTTTTACCACTGTTTTTGTTTTTATTTAACCATTATATGCAAATGTTGTATTTTAGTGGACATTTACTGTTGCTAGAAAAATTATCATTTGTTTCAGATTTTATTTAACCATTATATACAGTAGTTTGGTGTACTCTAACTGTAGACATGAATGAAATAAATAATGGAATCAAACTCTCTGCAGTGTTTTCTAATTACTTTTTCAGTTATTGATACCAAACAGATTACAGAACATTTTCTCAAGGGTTCAGTTAGATAGACTGTTTCAGTGTTTTTCTTCAATATTTACATGAGGTTATGATTCTAGAGTATGTAATAATTGAAGATAGTTGGTCAGTGATTCAGAGAAAACGTAGCATGAGATTATCTTTTTGTTGAAAGCAATTTTCTTTTCTTTTTTTTTGAGTTGGAGTCTCATTCTGTCACCCAAACTGGAGTGCAGTGGCTGCTCCCGGCCACCGCAGCCTCGACCTGCGGGGCTCCGGCGATCCTTCCGCCTCAGCCTTCCAAGTAGCTGGAACTACAGGCGTGCGCTACCACGCCCGGCTAATTTTTGATTTATTGTAGAGATGAGGTCTCGCCAAGTTGCCAGGTGGGTCTCGAACCCATGGGCTCATGCAGTCCACTCACCTCAGCCTCCCAAAGCGCGGGATTACAGACTGAGCCACCATTCCTGGCTGAAAGCAATTTTCTACATTTATAATAAACATTACATACTTTAAAAACTTGAATACCAGAAAGTATGCTTATAATATTTGCTTATTACACTGAAAGATAATACCATTTCAGTTGAAGACATACCATTTCAGTTGAATTCAGAGAGAGTTTATTTATATAGTTGTGAAACTTCCGCTTGATATCATTTATTAAGAAGACTGGAAATGTCATGCTGAATTGTCTTATGATCTGACTTTTTATGTACTTTGTTATCCTTGTATTAATGTGATGAGCGAAGAATATGAGCTTTATATTTTAATGATTGATTTGCTATGCTTCACATTTGTGGAAGGAATTCAGATCATAAGATATCTACCTGTTAACTTAATTGGGATTTATTTCTTTTCATTTTTCAGATTGCTTCTTTATTTTAAATGATAAAATTACAGTGATAAGATTTTTTTTAAAAGCCAAAGATTTACAGATTAAGATATTTTATTTCTGTTTTTATATAATCTTGTGGTTTCAAAGATGATAATGATGACAATGACTATCATTTATTGAGGACCTTATTTATGCTGTGCATTATGGTAGTTTCATTACATATATTATTTCTATTTAATACATTAAACTTACAAGGCTTTTTTTTTTCGATTTTAGAGGTTGCCAAACTGAGACTCAATTTAAGTTACTTGTTCACAACTATACTATTTATAAATAATATAGTTAAGATTTGAGTCCTAGTCTGTTTGACTTTAGAATATAGTACTTTATCTTCTTTGGAAAACTATTTTTTTCCCTGCTTTTATAAACAGCTTTTGGAAATTGAACTAATTTTATGCATATATCCTTGTAATAGGGATATGTTAAGATAGCCACTTTTATTTTTGAAACTTCATTTAACTTTTTTAAACAGCTTAAAGTTAGGACTCTTTGAATATGTGTGTTTAATAATGCAAAATCTGCTGTAACATGAAATGTTTTGTTTTCAAGTCCTTTTCTGTTATGTTTAAAGTGACCAATAGAGAATCATATTAAAATAATTGTATTCCTTATTTTTGATGTTTTAATGAAATAAATTTATATACATTAGAATTTTTTCTCCTTTAAATAAAGCTGTGAATTAAAACAAATAGCATATAATGATCCATGATACATGAGTACTCCATAATAAAGAAGGAAACAGTTGTTCTTTTGAAGTTGATTATTTCAGTGTAGGAAACACCTACAAAGATGACTGCTAGAAAAACAACAAAAGATATAAATATTCTAAATTTAGAATGAATGCATAGCTAGCATAAAAGTGAATAATGATGGATGACATTTGTACTTTATATATTGTACTTTGTATATCTGGAGGATATACTTTTGATAAAAGTACTTCTGATATTATGGGAGAATAAGAACTCTGAAATGAGAGCATCAAGACCTTGCTTCTACTCCTGTTTTGCTGCTGTTTTGCTGTGTGATTTTCTATTCATATCTCTCCTTTAGTAATATACCTGAATTATACTGTGTTCAGCTATGTAGATATATATGGGGATGGGCTATAATATTGAATATAGGTCAGCAGTATCACTGTCCCCCCCCCAAAAAAAATAACAAAATTATGAGATCAGGGAAGGCCAGACTAATGAGCTGAATGTGAACCAAAATGAAAACCATGTATTCTTCCCACATAAGTAACATTTTATATGAAGGTTTGGCTTGGGACTGATTTTTGAAAAGTATTTTTAATGCATACTTATGAGCTGGATAACCCTGGGACAAATTATTAAGCTAAATCTGACTTTCTTCATCTGTAATATAAGCACCATGATGGCTCCTACTTCTTAAGGTGATTGTGAGCATTATATAATTCATTATGTTAGGGCCTTAACACAATACTTGGCACATAGAATAAGTACTTAGTATATTTAGTCTTTATTTGATATCTGTGGGGGATTGGTTCCAGGATCCCCTGTGTACACAAGAATTCATGTGTGTTTAAGACCCTTATGTAAAATGCTGTAGTATTTGTATATAACTTAAACACATCCTTTCTGTATACTTTGTCATCTCTAAATTACTTATAGTATCTAATAAAGTATAAATTCTGTGTAAATATTGTTACACCTCATTGTCTAGGAAATAATGGCAAGAAAGAAGTCTGCATATTCAGTATAGATACAACCATCTGTTTTTTTTTTTCATGAATATTTTTTATTCAACCAAGAGGTTGAGTCCATGGATATGAAACTTATGGATACAAAGGGACGACTATATTTGCTGTTGTAATTACTACTAGCTACTGCTAGTAGGAAAATAAGACACTTTTAAACAATATTTCTCGTGAAAATAATTACTTCCAGCTTGAGATACTTAAACTTTTGCTATAAGAATTTTTCTTTCCTTGCTACTGTGGGATTAGGTATTTCCCTTCCCTCATCTTCCTTACCTCTTGGGAGGTAGAAGTTGAGAAACAGCTAGTTCTTAGCTACTCCTATGATTTAGGTTAGAGACCTGAGCTTTATAAAAGCTTGTTGGGGGAAATGAAGCCTGATCAGGGTTTAAGCAAATAAAAACGAAAAAGGAATTAAAGCCATCCTGTGTTCTTCAGGAATATCTAGTTTCTCTCTCATACATTGGTAGACTCAGGATTGACTCTGCTTTGTTTCATTTCTGCACCCACTACTATCCATTACCTTTTGTTTCTGCTGGATTTCATTGACTACTGGAGAAAGGAACAAAACACAGAAAAAAATGTTTGTTAAAAGCATTTTTTAAAAACCTGTGATAACAATGTCAAAACTGAGCACAGGTCTTGGAAGGTGCTTATTTCAGGTGGTGGGACAGAAGACTCTCCCTGTAACAGGGGTGTCTGGGGAGGTGGGATTCTGAAGTGGCAGCAGGACTAGAAAAGGAGCTTTACTGAGTGGTCTTGTATAAGTCAGACTGGCCATCAATGTTCTGTGTAAAATTACTGCTCACAGTTCACTTTTTCATGTTTGAAGGAGCTTGAAGAAGCAAGGTACATCACATGATAATGAAAGAACAATGGCACAGGATTAAAAGGAAAGGCAAATAGAATTCATGAAGACATATTGAAGGAGTTAGAATTGTTTAGAAGAAAAAGAAGACCTGGGTTCTTAATAAAGTAGTATTTAAAAGTCCGTTGCTTTAGTGAGGGACATAAAAGATTATATTTAAAAATTTTTTTTGCAAGGATTATATATTCTTGACAAGTGAAAAAAATGTTTTTTATTTATCTTCTCCAGCCTTTTTCCTCCTTAGAGAAAATTACAAATACTGACACTTCCTTCCTTTGATATTCTGAACTGCACATACTATTCTGTACTTTTAACCTCTTTCTTCTTTGCCTTAGTAGTGTGCTTTAGGGTTTATTCTATATCATGACCAGTAGAATTGCCTTGCTTTCTCATTTATTCAGGACCTGTGTAACTTCCATTTTATGTATATCCCATAATTTAATGTTCTAATTTTCTGTTAGTGAGGAAGTGTTTCTGCTCTTCCATTTTGCTGTTATAAAGACATTGAATGTTCCTGTTCGCTTCTTATTTTTCTACTTGAGAAAGTAAGAATTTCCTAGAGGAGAAATTTCTAAGCCAAAAAGATAAGCTTTTTGAATCTTGGTAGATTTTGCCAAATTGCCCTCCTTAGAAGTTGTGCTAGTTTAAGCTCCCACCAACACTGCATATTTATTTTTCCATGTCTTCTTTCAAACAGTTTGTTAAAACTTTAAAAAATCTTTGCTTTATCTGATAGATAAAAAAGGCATCTTATTGTGGATTTTTTTTTTAAACATGTTATTAGTGAAGTTAAAATGCCTTCTTTTTTTTTTTTGAGTTAGAGTTTCACTCTGTCATCCAGGCTGTAGTGCAGTGGCACACTTACGGCCACCCCAGTGTTGACCTGCTGGGCTCAGGCGATCCTTCCACCTCAGTCTTCCAAGTAGCCAGAGCTATAGGCGCATGCTACCATGCCCAGCTAATTTTTTGATGTAGTGTAGAGATGAAGTCTCATCAAGTTGCCCAGGCTGGTGTCAAACCCCAGGACTCGGGCAGTCCTCTCACCTCCGCCTCCCAAAGTGCTGGGATTACAGGCTTGAGCCACAGCGCCTGGCCTAAATACTTTTTAATACTTTTTAAGGGTCTTTTGTATTTTTCTTTGATTGTTCTGTTTGTGTTCCTTGTCTGTTTATCTTTTGAGATTTTGGGTCTTAGAGATTTGTATGAACTTCTTATATATTAAGGAAATTAACTTTTTATGATAGGTTCCAAATATTGTTCCCAATTTGTTTGCATTTTGACATTGTTCATTTTTTTTTTTTGGTTCGTTTTGAAAGATTTTTATAATTTTATATAGTAAGATGTATCAGTCTTTTATGGTTTCAGAACTTCTTAAAGTTATACTTAGAAAGGACTTTCCCACAGTGACATGATTAAAAAAACTTTCCCATGATTTTTTTTGAGTAGATTTTGTTTTTCTACTTAAAATTTTGATCTCTTGAGCATCTGTTTTAATGGATAGATTGAAGACGGCATGATTATTTCAGGTTAAAATTTGCTAGGGATTTTTCATGGGTGGAAATTATTAAACTATCATGCAGGGTATCTCTTTGTGAAATATTCGGTGTTTTCAGTTCACCTGCTATCAAGAACAGTTTGCTTTTTGATCTGTTCCCAGCCTAGAAAGAAAATTTTAATTTCTAATAAGTAGACCAAAACTATATAAATTTTCAGAGCAACAAGATTAAAACAGTAATACATGATGGTTGTAGTTTGGGAGAAAGGAAAAAGGTGTTATATAAGCAAAGTTGGCTAGAGGTTTATTTTCTTTATTTCTGAATATAAAAATTCAAGAGTAGCCCAGTGGATAACTTTAAAAAATATATAATTAGATTTAATGGAAAGTCAGTCTCAGCAGTTTGTTTCTGCTCAGTAAAAGACAAACAGCTATGACTATATGACATGTCAGTGGTAGTACCAACATGGCTGTTTTCTAAGTAACAGTTGTATTGTTGACAGAGTCATAGATGCTATTAATATATTTTTCATCTGGGCACTGTGACTCAAGCCTGTAATCCCAGCACTTTGGGAGGTGGAGGCGAGAGAATTGCCTGAGTCCAGGGGTTTGAGACCAGCCTGGGCCACTTGGTGAGACCTCGTCTTTACAATAAATCCAAAAACTAGCTGGGCATGGTAGTGTGCGCCTATAGTTCCAGCTACTTGGAAGGCTGAGGCGGAAGGATCGCCTGAGCCCAGCAGGTCGAGGCTGCAATGGCCGTGAGCATGCCATTGCACTCCAGTCTGGGCGACAGAGTGAGACTCCAACTCAAAAGTTATTTTATTGCCACGTTCCATGGTCATCTGTAGTTTAAATGTGTAAAAATTTTGTATGCTTTTATTTGATTTAATTATCAGCATCTTTCAACTTGTGACACTTATTTTTTTCTGTAAAGGACCGTGGACATGCCTAGCTTTTATGTCTCACTCTGGATACCTGAGTAAAGGTGTATATGGCAGTT
This sequence comes from Carlito syrichta, assembly GCF_000164805.1. Taxonomy (NCBI): domain Eukaryota; kingdom Metazoa; phylum Chordata; class Mammalia; order Primates; family Tarsiidae; genus Carlito; species Carlito syrichta. Next base: position 24,680 of record NW_007249888.1, on the reverse strand, counting down.
AATTACTGAGAGGAAGGAAAGACAGGTGTAATATTGGAAGGTATGAAGTTGGGTAGGTCCCTAGACCATGCTTATCTGCCCTATTGTGAGCCTCCTTAAATGTGATATCTATAACTGTGCCTCTCATTGTGCTTCCCAAGGAGACCTTTATGTATAGTGTTATCCTTTCTAGTTCTCTATTTACCTTTCTTAAGTCGGAGATTGCAAAATGATACAAATAAAAGCTTACTTTTTGAAAAATCCCTATTTTTCACCTATTACCTAGAAATTTGAGAAGAGAAAAGTAGTTATTAAAGAATAAATAATTAGTGAAAAATCACCTTCATTTGGATTCTATTTTTGATTAGGTAAGTCACGAAGCCTAAGGCAGGGGGAGGGGCCAGGTGTCACCAGTGTGGCAATCAGATGCAGTGACTGTGATTTCCTGTCTGTGTCCGACTGTAATTAAGTCAGCACGCTCACCTATCACTGGTGTACCATCCATACACCTGACTGTGTAAATAGAGCTGAACAACCTGAACATTGGAGCTCTTTATTCCATGCCTGGAGGTTTAATTTCTTTAAATACAAGATGGATACTGAAAGTGAGAGTAATATTTCAGGAGATGACAATGTCTTTTGGTTGGATTTGGAAGTTTTAACCCAGGTGACTGACTGTGAAGAGGGAGAAAGGGAAGAGAAGTTCAGGTAATTATGGAATTTGTGGCTCTTGCCCTTTGTCTCTTGTCTACCCTTACCACCCTTTTTTATTCTCTTTGTTACAGGCTCTTTTCTAGTAAGATTTTGTTTTCTTTGGGGGAAGGTTTGGAGCTGAAGAGGACAGGTTTCGAGTTGTATATAACACTCCTCATTCCACAACTTGCCCTAAGCTTGTAAAATACATTTTAAATGACTTGTAAAGACTCCAGGAAGAGAAGGTGTTAGACAGGTTTTGTAGTAGCATTTCAGGAATTTCAAGTAGAGACTCATATATTGGACTACTACCGCTTCCTGTATCTGATTTGTATCTAATCAGTTGAATGTGTATCTAATGTAGATTTTATTTGAATGTGTATCTAATATATTTTTCTTCCTCTTTTTCTTGGAGTGTGTTCCCGTGTGTGTGTGTGTGTGTGTGTGTGTGTCTGTCTGCTTTTGTTGCCTTATACATGCGCATGAAAAATTTTGATTAAGTATAAATTGGTTATTTTGCAGCTTTGACTCTTACTCTTGTCTCTGACCTTGTATCTCACTTCTTCCCCCACTCCCCAATCTTTCTTGGTTTATGAATCTCTAGTAGGTCATTTCATGATTGAAGTTTTTAGAGGATGCCTCCTGATTAAGCAGCTCTCAAAGTTCTGTGACTTTGATGAAGAAAGTTGTCTTACCCAGCTTCTGGAAGCAGAACCAGTTGTTTTATTCATTCACTTGCACGGTTACAGGTTTTAAGGGGCTTTATTCTGGCATTTCTTTTTCATTCAGGCTTAGCCATTTAATACTATTGGAGACACTAAAAATGTCTCTTGATGAAGTTTGAAGTTTGCGCTACATATTATCACTGACTGCCACCCACATGGGCAAAATAAACATCTTTTATAATTTTACCTATGAGTTCTTGGGTAGATGAACATACCATTTTCATCAGCTGTTACCTTTTTTTCTTTTTTCCTTTTTTGAGTCAGAGTCTCACTCTTTCACCCAGGCTGGAGTATATGCTCATGGCCACCGCAGCCTTTACCTGCTGGGCTGGGGCAAGTCTTCTGCCTCAGTTTTCCAAATAGCTGAAACTACAGGTGCGCGCTACCATGCTCGGCTAACTTTCTGATTTATTGTAGAGAGGAGGTCTTGCCAGTTTGCCCAGGCTGGTCTTGAACCCCTGGGCTCAATAATTCTCTTACCTCTGCCTCCTAAAGTGCTGGGATTACAGGTGTGAGCCCCCACTCCCGGCCAGATGTTATCTTTATGTTTACTGCTCAAAAAGAGTGTCTTCTAAAGTTAAAGGATTTCTTTATTCACAGATTTTATTTTTTAAAGTCTAGGCTAGCTGACAGAAGGAATTTAATATTGAGAATTCTTGGTAACCCACACTATATTTATTAACCAAGAGTTAAAATAAATGATAGGTATATTTTAAATCTTAAAAGGATAATTTAGTTTTCAAAATATGTAAATGAACTATTTTATTAGGTAGGATTTTTTTTTGTTTAAATTTTCTCATTCTTTATTTTATTTAGCCTTTCTGATTTGAATAAGTCACTTCTCTACCAAGGTGTGCTGATGTTACATATGTCTCCTAGTTTTTAATATGGTAGTGTCTTGCCAACAATTGGTAGGAAAAAGTATTTGTTTTATTTGTAATAAAACTGATCTGGTATTAAAATCAGGGAAATTATTTTGGGTATTTGTCAAAGGAGAAAACAACTTGGAACATATTTTGTTGTTGTTGCAATAGATTGGATACTGCAATCCTAGATTTACTTGTTTGGTGGCAGGAGTCTCTCTTTTGACAGTTAAACTTAAAAGCAAGTCTGTGTAAGGTTGAACTTTTCCTCAGATGTATGCATCAGCATTTTCATTCTGAGAAACTGAGCTAGTATATGCATTGTTTTAGGAAACCATGATTCTATAGGACATTTGTCTTCTGTTTACAATTATATTTCCTATCTGAATAGCACTATGGCTCTCCCAAACCAAATATATCTTTGAGATTTGATCTTATTTTATTTACGGATACAACAAAGAGATATGGGTAAGGCCTGTTTTCATGTAGTGTTTCTCACCTACTCAGCAGTGAGGCATGAGGAAACGTGGCTGTGGAGTGCTTTCACAACCTCACGGCGTCATTCCTGCTTAGATGCCTTGCAGGAAAATGTGTGTGTGGGTGTGTGGAAGGTGAAGGACAGGATAAGAGTTGCAGCTATAACCTCGGGAGCACCAATAGTAGACTCAGTGTTATATGAGGGTTGTTTTTGTAAAATCAATGTAATAATTTAAAAAAAAAATCCACCTAAGTCTGAATGGGTTTTAAGAATCTGTACTAATATACATGAAACCAAATTCTTTTATGGTTGTATTTCCATTCACGCACACATACTTACATGGCTAATGAGATAAACACACTATTTTTTGTATTTGAATAGCTTCTAAACTAGGTTTTAAATTTACTCTTAAAAGAATACCATTGTGTCAATAGAGGCACCATGGCTAGAGAGTTAAGTCATACTGCACCTAAAATGTAGATTTCTGTTGCTTCCTTCTACCATCTAGTATAGGAGTACATACTCTCAGAGGCAAGTTAATGTTTGTCCAGTAGCTTTTGGAATAGCTTTTATTTTTGTACTTCATTGGAGGAAAGGATACTTTTTCTTACATTCTAGATAGGAAATTGCCCAATCTCCTTCATGGTGGTAGTTTAAACTTGTCTACCACTGACTCACAAATCTCTCATTTTCTGATTTCCCATTGGTAGTATGAAGCTAGATATCTGTATTGTTACCCATTATCACTATGGTAAGATAGTTATTAGACTAGAATGATTATTCTTTATAATAGAATGGTCCGTAGAGATCATTGAAAGACTTCCACCTCTAAGTAAAAAGGGAGGAATATGAGACAGAAAAGGAAACATAAGTGTTTTAATTCCCTCAAGAAAGAAAACCTTTAGGAGTTGTTATATGTAATGCACAAGGCCAAATATGTTATGTACAGTATATCAGTTAACTGCATGCCAGTTTCTATAAAGTTAGTATTATTTTTCCTATTTTCCAAATGAAGAATTTATGGCTCAGAGAACCACATACATTGCCATGGTAGAGCAAAATTTTGCATAATAGAGCAAAAATGTGAATCCAGGTATAACAAAGTGGAAGACTAATTTTATGAAAGATTTTTTGATATATCTGATGCTAAATGCTATTCTCTGCTAAGTGTTAATTTTAAAAAATATTTTATTTTAAAGGTGTTGGGTACAATTCAGGATTAGGTACATAAGTGGTCAGCATACAGGTAAAGTTTGGGCCTCCCTGTGGTCCCTCAGCAGTGTCCCACTACTGCTGATGCCTTTCTTACAGTATTATGATTAATGTTCAGGTCTGCTAATGAATAAGAACATGTGTTACTCAGTTCTTTGTTTCTGTATAGATCACTGAGAATAATAGACTCTAAATCCATCCAAGTGCTGCAAAGTCCATAATTTTGTCCTTCTTTATGGCGGGATAATATTCCATCATGTATATGTACCATGTTTTTTTCATCCAACGCACTTTTAATAGGCAGCACAATTGGTTCCGTGTTTTGGCTGTTGTGAATAGTGCTCCAGTAAACATGTGTGTACAGTTATCTTTTTTGTAGGATGATTTGAGTTCCTTGGGGAATATTCCCAGAAGAGGAAATTGCTGGGTCATATGGAAGGTCAATTTTTAGATCTTTTAGAAATTGCCACACTGTTTACACAGAGGTTGAACTAATTTGCAGTGTCACCAACAGTGTAGAAGTCCTCCATTTTCCCTGCATCCTCTCCAGCATCTGTTGGTTTTTGAGTTATTAATAATGGCCATCCTGACTGGAGTTAGGTTGTATCTGAGTGTAGGTTTTGATTTGCATTTCTTTGATAATTAGTGAGGTTGAGTATTTTTTAATGTATCTGTTGGCTGCGCGTATGTCTTCTTTTTTTTTTTTTTTTTTTTGAGTTGGAGTCTCACTCTGTCTCCCAGACTGGAGTGCAGTGGCCACTCCCGGCCACCGCAGCCTCGACCTGCTGGGCTCCGGCGATCCTTCCGCCTCAGCCTTCCAAGTAGCCGGAATTACAGGCATGCGCTACCACGCCTGGCTGATTTTTTGATTTATTGCAGAGATGAGGTCTCGCTACCCAGGCGGGTCTCGAACCCGCGGGCTCAGGCAATCCACCCACCTCAGCCTCCCAAAGGCACGGGATTACAGGCTGAGCCACCGAGCCCGGCTCGTATGTCTTTTGAGAAGTGTCTATTAATACCTTTTGTCCACTTTTTAATGGCGCTGTTTGTTTTTTTCTTTTCAGCATGTTTGAGTTTCTTGTAAATTCTGGATGTTAGGCCTTCGTCAGTTGGCAAATGTTTTTTCCATTCTGTGGACTGTTTCCACACTGTCTTGATGGTTTCTTTTGCTTTGCAGAACCTTTTCAGTTTGATAAGGTCTCAATTGTCTATCTTACCTCTTAAGGCATGGATGTCGGGATTTTGATCAGGAATTGGTTCCTATTTCAATTTCTGTAAGAGTATCTCCTGTGTTTCTAAGATTCTTATAGTTTGAGGTTTTAGACTTAGTTCATTGATTCATTTAGAGTTGATTTTTGTGTATGGTGATAGGTAGAGGTTCTGTTTCGATCTTCTGCATGTGGCCAGCCAGTTTTCCCAGCTCCATTTACTGAATAGGTTCTCCTCTCCCCAGAGATTGTTGGTGAAAGCTTTGTCAAAGATGAGTTAGTTGAGAAATTCAGATTTTGCTTCCAGAATCTCTGTCCTGTTCCATTGGTCTATATGCCTGTTCTTGTACCAATACCAGGCTGTGTTGTTATTGTAGCCTGATAATAAAGTTTAAAGTCTGGAAGTATGATACCTCCCACTTTATTTCTTTTGCCAAGGATTATTTTGGCTATTTGTGGTCGTTTATGTTTCCATATGAATTTCTGTATTGTCATTTCCAGATCTGAGAAGAACAATATTGGTAACTTAATGGGTATTGCGTTGAATCTGTAGATTGCTTTGGGTAGGATGGATGTGTTAACAATGTTGATTCTTCCAATTCATGAGCATGGAATATTTTTCCATTTGTTCATGTCATCTTTGATTTCTTTGAGCAATGTTTTGTAATTTTCATTGTAAAGGTCTTTTACATCTCTGGTTAGGACAATGCTGAGGTATTTCATTTTTCGTGTTTGGCTATTATAAGTCAGACTATGCTTTTTATTTGGTTCTGTGCCTGCTTGTTGGTGTAGAAAAATGCAATTGTCTTTTGCATGTTGATTTTATACCCTGAGACTTTGCCACAGTCCTTTATCAGTACAAGGAGGTTTTTGACAATTCTCGTAGGTTTTCAGGGTATAGGCTCATATTGTCAGCAAAGAGGGATATTTTCATTTCTTCTTTTCATATTTGGATACCCCTGATTTTCTTCTCTTGCCTGATTGCTCTGTTTAAGGCTTTCAACACTATGGTGAACAAGAGTGATGAGCGTGGACAGCCTTGTCTTATTCCTCTTTTTGGGGGAAATGCTTCCAATCTCTTGCTGTTTTAGCAATATGTTGGCTATAGGTTTATCATAGATGGCTCTTACTATTTTGAAGTATGTTCCCTCTGTGCCTGGGTGTTCAAGGGTTTTTATCAAGAAGGGATGCTGAATTTTGTCAAAAGCTTTTTTTGCATCTAATGATCTAATCGTATGGTTCTTGTTTTTGTGTCTGTTGATGTATTTAATTACATTTATGGTCTTGTTGATGTTGAACCAGTCCTGCATCCTGGGGATGAAGCCTACTTGGTCATGGTGGATGATTTTTGAGATGTGTTGTTGGATCCAATTTGCTAGACTCTTGTTGAGAATTTTTGTATCTGTGTTCATCAGGGATATTGGCCTGTAGTTCTCTTTCTTTGTTGGATTATTATCTGTTTTTGTTATCAATGTTAGCTTCATAAAATGTTTTGGGGGGAGTTCCGTCTTTCTTGACTGCCTGGAATGCTTTCAATAGGATCTGTATCAGCTCCTCCTTGTGTATTTTGTAGTATTCTGCTAATAAGTCATCTGGTGCGGCGTTGGTTTTTTTTTGGTAGATAGTTTTCTTTTGACAGAGTCAATTTCCTGGGTTGCTATTGGTCTGTTTAGTGTCTCAATTTCTTCTGTTTCAACTTTGGGAGATTGTGTGATATCAGAAAGTCCTCCATTTCATTTAGGTTTTCTAGTTTGTTTCCATACAGGTTTGCATACTAATCTTTGATAATCTTTTGTGCTTCTTCAGGGTCAGTTGTGACTTGATTTTTTGCATTTCTGATGGTGTGTATTTGGGCTTTTTCTCTCTTTTTCTTGGCCAACCTGGCTAGGGGTCCATCAATCTTGTTTATCCTTTCAATGTACCAGCTTTTTGTTTCATTGATTTTTTTCTATGATACTTTTGTCTTCTATGTCCTGTATGTGACTTTTACTTTGGTGATCTGTATTCTTCTGCTGAAGTTAGGGTTCTCGTGGTCTTGCCTTTCCAGCTCCCCTAGGTGATTTGTTAGGCTGTTACCTTCTGATCTTTCTATTTTTTGATGTGTGTGTATAGAGCCATAAATTCCCTTCTTACTACTGTCTTCATTGTATCCCAGAGGTTTTTGTAAGATGTGTTTTTGTTTTCATTTGTTTCCAGGAATCTTTTAACTTTTGTTTTGATTTCTGTGCCATCCCAGGAGTTGTTCAGTATCATGTTGTTTAGTGTCCATGTCTTTGTGTGTTTGGGGGGGATCTTAGTGGTGGTGATATTTATTTTTATTCCATTGTGTTCTGAGAAGGTGCATGGCAGTATTTCAGTTTTATGAAATTTGTTTATGCTTGATTTGTGGCCAAGGATGTGGTCTGTCTTGGAGTATGTTCTATGTGGTAATGAGTAGAATGTATAATCTGTGGTTGTTGGGTGGAGTGTTTTGTAGGTATCTATTAAGACCATTTGGTCAAGCGTCAAGTTGATGTTCCAGATCTTCCTGTTGATTTTTTTCCTTGATGATCTATCTAAGGTTGTTAGTGGGGTATTTAAGTCTTCAGCTATGATAGTATTAGAGTCAATATCTTTTTAAAATTTACATAGTAGCTACTTTATAAATCTAGGTGCTTCTGTATTGGTTGCATATATGTTTAGGATGGGTATTCTTGTTGATGGATTGAACCTTTTGCTATTATGTATTGTCTTTATGTATCGTCTTAAATTTTTGATAGCTTGTTTTGTCTGATATTAAGATCATGACTCCTGCCCTTTTTTGTTTTCCATTCGCCTGATAGTTTGCTTTCCATCCTCTACCTTTGAGTCTGTGGGTGTCCTTTGTGGTGAGATATGTTTCCTGGAGGCAGCATATATTGGGTCATGCTTTTTTAAGTCCAGCTTGTCATTCTGTGACTTTTCAATGGTGTATTTAGTCCATTGATGTTCAGGCTGATTATTGAAATTTGAGAGTTTATCCCTGTCATGAGGATCTCATAAGGCTGTTTTGTTTTCTTTTAACTTTTGGGTTGATATATGTGTGTGTTTTCAATCTTGCAATTGTGACTTGTGTTGTATTGATTCTGTATTTTCCTGCATTCTTGGTAAGTGCATGGTTGTTGTTGTTTTCTTCTGTGCTTAATATCTTCTTGAGCATCTCCTATAGAACTGATCTGGAAGTAGCATAATCTTTCAGAGATTGGATGTCTAGAAAGGATTTTAATTCTTCATTGCTGATGATGATGAACTTGGCTAGGTAGGAAATTCTTGGTTGAGACTGTTTATTTTTGAGGACTTTGAAAAGTAGACTCCAGTGTCTTCTAGCTTGTAGTGTTTCAGCTGATAATCTACTGCTATTCTGATTGATCTTCCCTGGTAGGTAGTCTGACCTTTCTCTCTTGCCGCCTTTAGAATGTTCTCTTTTATATTTACTTTGTGTAGGCAGATTACTATGTGCTTAGGAATTGATCTTCTCATTTGATGTATTGTGGGCATTCTCTGAATCTCTTGTGTTTGGATGGGGAAAGTTTTTTTGAATAACTTCCTGGAATACTTGTTCAAGGTGTTCTCCATTTACCTTTCTTCTTCTGGGATATTGATCAAGCAAACGTTTGACCTCTTGATATAATCACACAGTTCTTAGATACTTAGTTCTTTCTTTCTGAGTTTTCTTTCTGTGTTTTTAACAGGTTAGGTTAATTCCATGTTTCGGTCTTCAGGGTCTAAGATTCTTCCTTCTGCTTGATTGATTCTGCTTTCCATGCTTGTCATCTTGTTATTTATTTCCTGGATGAAGTTTTTTATGGCCAAGTCTATGTTACAAATTCTTTCAGTGTTGCATCTTGTCTTCCTTGAGTCTTATTCACTCTTTCCATCCATTCCCTAATTCTTGTTGTATTCTGGGGCCAGTCATTGATGATTTCCATTGTTTTGGCTCTGCAGTCTGATTTTTCCAGTGTTGCCTCTTTGGTACACTGGGAATTACCTGTTTTCTTTTGTTAATTTTCCCTCATTTGTGAAAGATCTCTTTTCTCTTTAATTCCGTTTTTCATTTGTAGTGGGAGGCGGAGATCTTTCACTTCTGTTGTTTGCTCAGCTCTCTATTTTTCCCTGACCAGAGTCTCCAAATTTGTTCTGTTTTGAAACAGGGCTGGGGATGGAAAGCTTTGCTATTTCTTGTAACTTTGAGTGTCAAATAAGGTGGAGGGTGGGAAACTAGGATTCAGAAACTACTTGCAAGTTACAGTGTTCACTGGTGGGTATGAGCCTCCGAGACCCAGTCCCCCCCACCACTCTATATGATGATGCAGTAGGCATATGTGTATACCCCCTGAGTCCAAGATAAAATAATAGTAATGAGTAGAACAGAAAAAAGAAGAATGAAATAGAACAGACAAAAATATTGAACTATAAAAACACAGAAAAAAGCAAAAACATGGACAACAACAACAAAAAAAGACAAGCAAACAAAAACCAAAACAAAAAGAAAAAAACACACAAAAACTAGAAAACCGTATACACACACACACACACACACACACACACACACACACACACCAGAAAATGAAAGAGGAAGACGAAAATACAAAGGGGGGCAATGCAAATAGAACCCTCACACACACACACATTTACATACACACTAAACCAAAACAAAAGAAGAACATAAAAATTTTGGGAGCTGCAACTTGAACCCTTACACAGTCTCTCTCTGTCCCTCTGTCTCTCCCTCTCCCTCTCTCCCTCCCTCCCCCCCCACACAATCAAAACAAAAGAAGAACAAAAAAGAAATTTAAATTTCTGGGTACTAACCCCCCTCTTGTGGCAGGTTCTGTAATATTCCTCTCAGTTGCTCACAGGTAAGCCTGCCTACTGTATCCTGTTGGGCTGTGGGCTCATTCACTATCTCCCCAGCTTGACCCCTGGTGGGAAGAGGGAGTGGTAGGAGTGGATAGGGTGTCATTCCTCTCCTCCCATTCTTATAAAGTCAAGGGGATTCCCTCTGATAGGGTGGTATGGGATTGTCTCCTCCCTTGGTGCTAATCATGGCACCCCAGCCAGGCTTATCTCAGAGTAGAGTTCTCATAACAAGGCTGCCATCTAGGCTCCACTTGGGCTCATTTCTCTCATCCCTCTCAGTTGTGCCCCAGCCATGTGGGTCTGACATTCAGAGGATTGCTGGGTAATAGGGGATTGGGTCAGCTCATCATTCTCTGCTAATCTCTTGTGAGGTGGTCTTCTTTGTCCTTTCTTGATTGCAACCTTTGTCCTGAGGTTGGGTCAGGGTACAGGTTGGGGTGTCTGAGACTTCACACTCATCCTGCCCTCCGAAGTTTGTGCTTTCAGGATATTCCCTCTGGGTCATTATCATCCCCAGAATAGTTAACCCGCTGTCACAGAGAGCAGGTCTGTTGCTCCATGGTGAGTGAGCCAGAGCACTTGCATGCACAGTTTTCAAGATGGTGCCAGGTGCCTGTTTTTTCTTCTCCAAAGGGACTCTGCCTCTGGCTCCCTTGCTGCGCTCCCCCTGAGGCCCATGCTGCCAGTGTCTGTCCTGGAGCTGTGGTAGCCGGGCTATCTGGCAACAGCAGTTGCTCCCAGCAGCTTCTTCCCAGGAAGGGCTTTGTTAATTTTAGAAAATGGTGCTTTGTACCCTGGGAAATGCTAGGATTCAGGCAGAACAACTGCAGCAGCAACTGCTTTTCCAGGAAAGCCCTGGCCACTTGCTCCTGCATACCCACTCAGTCAGCCACTTACACACCCATTACACACAGACATGCACAAATTTGTCCATACACTCACTCATACAGGGACTCGCACAGTCCACCTGGCTCTGCTACCATCTTCCCCCTCCTCCCTGCTAATTGATAACTTTTAAGAGATTACAGCTAATAAACTCAGTTTTGAAATTCCTTCTTTGAGGAGTTTCTGAGCACCAGTGAGGTATAGATTATGTAACTGACATAGAAATGAAATAACACAATAATGTGACTTTTAAAAAATGTGATGTCTAGGATACCTAGGAACCATGACTAATTCCAATCGTGCAACGTTTTAGTTCTTTGTTATTTGAAGGTAGAAATGTTTATCATATAATCTTGTTTAGTCTTCTTTAATATTATACTATTGGCAGATAGACAACCTGGCAAGTATAACATAATTTGAAACATTTGCAAATTTGAAACATTTGAATCACAGTTTTAGAACTTGTGTGCATTTAAAAATCAGGATCTATAAATGCCCAGATTTATCAATCAGATCTTTGCTTGTATATCCATCGTAAGACAGCTCATTTTCTTTTTTTCTTTTTATTATTATAAAGATGTGGGATACAATTCAGGGTTAGGTGTACAGACATTGATTATGCAGGTACCCTTGTTGATGAGGTATGCCTCTCCCTCCCCTATCAGTTTCCCTCAACTGCCAGTCCCACCCCCCTCCCCTGACGGTTTCCCATTACTACCAAATGCTTTCTTATAGTATTATAATTGTTCAAGGTCCACTTATGAGTGAGAACATATGGTACTCTGTTCTTTGTTTCTGTGATAGATCACTGAGTATGATCAACTTCAAATCCATCCAAGTTGCTGCGAAGTCCATATATTTGTCCTTCTTTATGGCTGCATAATATTTCATTGTGTATATGTACCACATTTTCTTTATCCAGTCCAACTTCGATGGGCAATGTGGTTGGTTCCATGTTTTTGCTATTGAGAATAGAGCTGCAACAAATATACGTGTACAGGTGTCTTTTTTGTAGAATGATTTGAGTTCCTCCAGGTATATTCCCAATAGGGAAATTACTGGGTCATATGAAAGGTCAATTTCTAGTTCTTTCAGAAATCGTCACACTGCTTCCAAAGAGGTTGCACTGGTTTGCATCCCCACCAGCAGTGTAGAAGCGTTTCTTTTTCTCCACATCCCCGCCAGCATCTGTTGTTGTTTGTTTTATTAATGATGGCCATTCTTACTGAGGTTAGGTGGTATCTCAATGTGGTTTTGATTTGCATTTCTCTGATGATAAGTGAGGCCGAGCACTTTTTCATGATGACAGTTCATTTTAAGTAAGAAAAGAAACTTCAGATTCCAGTGAAACTGAATGATTGTGTAAACATGTTTTAATTTGGGGGTGTTGGTTTATAGCATTATATAACTAATCATATTTCACACACTTAACTGGTTGATGGGTTTCTTTATTAATTTTCTATGATACTGCAGTAGTCCAGATAGGTAACAGGGGTCTGGACTATGGTCTTGTACACCTTCTAGGTTCTTTCAGACCTAGGATGACTTACTTTAATGGCTAATTCCTCTGGAAACTCATAAAACTATTTCACGATTCTATGCTTTTATCACTTTCTGCCTGAATATTTGTAAGATTTTCTTTTTCTTTTTAGTTACATATATTTTGTCATCAATTATTTAGCTTGGAGCTTAGTGACTTGCAGTCTACAGATTCCTGTCTTTGTGTTAGGGAAGAAATTTTGTTGCTTACTATTAATAATTATTTCATCTCCTCCATCTGTAATAGTTTTCTCCTTGTGGAACCTATTTGTTGTATATTATCTTTTCTTAATTTTTTCATGGTATATTTCTCCTTATATTCTTATTTCGTGATTTGAAGTATTTCTTGCACTTGTTCTCTTAGCCCACTAATTCTATCATCTTTAACCTTTCAAATTCAATTTGAATAGATAAATTATTTTTAAGTGTTCTTCATGTATAGATATATATGTACATAAGTGACCAGGTACAGTGGCTCATGCCTGTAATCCCATAACTCTGGAAGGCCAAGGTGGGAGAATTATTTGAAGCCAGGAGTTCAAGACCAACTGGGCAATATAGTGAGACCCCATCTCAACAAAATAAAATATTTAACGAGGCATGGTGATATGTGCCTGTAGTCCTAGCAACTTGGGAAACTGAGATGGGAGGATTGCTTTAATCTAGAAGTTGATGCTGTGGTGAATTTTGATTTTGCCACTGCACTCTAGCCTGGGTAACAGAGTGAGACTCCAACTTTAGACAGACAGACACACACACACACACACACACACACACACACACACGGTATTTATGTAATTAATTTAGATTATTGTCTTTCTTCCTTAGCTTTGCAGTTTTATTCTTTCAGTGTACATGTTCTGTTTTATTCTGACTGAACAGAACATATACTTTTAACTGCTAAGCAAAGTATCTGCCCTTCTTTGCCCCTTCCTCTTACTGTGTTTTTTAGTCATGACATCATATATATAGCTTCTGAATTGCTTCTCTTAGCTGCACACACCCACATTAGCAGCCTTAGTCCTTCTAGTTGTTTGTTACATTTCTTTACAGGATAATTTTTCAGTTTTTATTAGTACCCTGGGCACAAGCATTGCTTTTGTTGTGGAGAAAAGTGGGGTGTAGACTACCCAAACCTCTGTTTTTCTATTTTGGTTTATTGTAAGTATGATCCCACTTGCAGTTAGCCTTCCAGAAGTTACCTTCTTTTGAGAACTGTCTATTCATTTAGTTTGCCCACTTTTTAATGAGTTTTTTTAAAATGTAAAGTTGTTTGAGTTCCTTTTAGATTCTGGATATTAACTCTTTTAAGTGTAATTTGCAAACATTTTCTCCCACAGCAAATATTTTCTCCCAGTCAGTAGGTTTTCTGTTCGCTCCGTTGTTTATTTCTTTTGCTACGCAGAAGCTTTTTAGTTTATTTAAGTCCCATTGTCTGCTTTTGTTTTTGTTGCAATTGCTTTTCAGGTCTTCATCATAAATTCTTTGCAGCCAATCTCCAGAAGAGTGTTTCCTAGGTTTTCTTCTAGGATTTTTATAGTTTCAGGTCATACATTTAAGTCTTTAATCTATTGTGGGTTAATTTTTGTTTATGGTAAGAGACAGGGGTCCAGCTTCATTCTTCAGCATATGGTTAGGCAATTTTTCCAGCACCATTTATTTCTCTATTGTTTATTTTTGTCAGCTTTGTCACAGAACGGTTGATTGTAGATATATGGTTTTATTTCTGGGTTCTCTATTCTGTTTCATTGATATATCTATCTATTCTTGTACTAGTACTGTGATAGTTTAGTTAATATAGCCTTATAGTATAATTTTGAAGTCAGGCAATGTGATACCTCTGTAATTGTTTTTTTTTGCTTAGAATTGCTTTGGGTATTTGAGTTCTTTTTTGGTTCCATATATGTTTGAACATTGTTGTTTCTAGTTCTGTGAAGAATGAAGTTGGTATTTTGATTGGGATTGCATTGAATCTGTAGATTGCTTTGGGCAGTATGGTCATTTTACAATAAGGAGTCTTCTGATCCATGAGCGTGGAATATTCTTCCAATTTTTTGTGTCGTCTATGATTTCTTTCATAAGTGTTTTAGTATTCCTTGTAGAGATCTTTTACCTCCTTGAGCACTGTTGGTGTGTAGGAACACTACTGATTTTTGCACATTGATTTTTTTTTTCCTGAGACTTTACTGAACTTGATTATTAGGTTTAGAAGCTACTTAGGGGAGACTTTAGGATTTTCCACATATACAATCATGAATGCATGAACAGGAATAGTTTGACTTCCTCCTTGCTGATTTGGATGTCTTTTATTTCTTTCTCTTGCCAGGACTTCCAGTACAGTGTTGGATTAGAGTGGGCATCCCTGTCTTGTTCCTATTCTGAGGAGAAATATGTTCAACTTTTCCTGATTAAGTGTGATGTTGGCTGTGGGTTTGTCATATATGGCTCTTACTATTATGAGATATATTTCTTTGATGCCTAGTTTGTTGAGGTTTTTTTTTTTTTTTTTTTTTTTTTTTGAAGCATTGCTGGATTTTATCAAATGCCTTTTCTGAATCTATTGAGATGATTACATGGTTATATTGTTGCTTCTTTTTATCTGGTGTGTTATGTTTATTGATTTGTGGGTACTGAATCATCCTTGCATCCTTGGAATAAAACCCACTTGGTTGCAATAGGCAATATTTTTGATATGCTGTTATATTCGGTTTGCTAGTGTTTTGTTAAGGATTTTTACATCTATATTTATCAGGGGACTAGGCCTGTGATTTCCTTTTTTGTTGTGTCCTTGCCTCATTTTGGTATCAGTATGATACTGGTTTCATAGAATGAGATAGGGAGGAGTCCCTTCTCCTCCTTAATGTTATGGAATAATTTCAGTTGGACTGTTACCAGCTCTTCTTTGTACATCTGATAAAAATTTTGACTTTGAATTTGTGTGGCTTTAGGCTTTTTTTGTTGTTGTTGGAAGATATTTCTGATTCAGTTTCACTGCTTGTTATTGGTTTTTTCAGTATATCTTTTTTCAGAAGTTGTATATTTCCAGGAATTTATCCATTTCCACTAGTGTTTCCAGTTTGTTGCTATAGAGGTGTTCATAGTAGTCTCTGATGATCTTTTGTATTTATGTGGTGTTGGTTGTTATGTCATTTCTGATTAAATTTTTTGAGTCGTCTTTTTTTTGGGTTATTCTAGCTAGTGGTTTGTCAATTTTTTTTATCCTTTCAAAGAACTAACTTTTGGATTCATTGATCCTTTGTATTGTTTTCTTGGTCTCAATCCCATTCAGTTCTATACTGGTCTTTGTCATTTCTTTTCTTCTGCTAGCTTTAGATTTAGATTGTTTTGTTTTTCTAGTTCCTTGAGGGGCAAGATTAAACTGTTGATTTCTAATCTCTCAATCTTTTTGATGTAGGCATTTAATGAACACTTTCCTCTAAGGACTGGTTTTTCTGTGTTCCAGAGGTTTTGTATGTTGGGTCACCATTTTCTTTTTTTTTTTTTTAGTGATTTTTTTTTTTATTTCTTTCATAAGGGTCATTCAAAAGTGAATCGCTCTGTTTCCATGTAGTCATGTAGTTTGGGGAGCTTCTCTTAGTGTTTATTTCTAGTTTTATTCCCCTGTGGTCTGAGAAGATGCTTGGTATGATTTTAGTGTTTTTAAATTTATTGAGACTTGCTTTATGGCTAAGCATATGGTCTGTTTTGGACAATGTTCCATGTGGAGGTGAGAAGAATGTATATTCAGCAGTTGTTGGGTGGAAAGTTTTGTAGATGTCTGTTAGGTCTGTTTGTTCTATAGTCCAGTTTAAGTCTAATGTTTCTTTGTTAGTTTTCTGCTGTCTAGTGATGTCAGTGGGGCATTGAAGCACCCACTATTATTGTATTGTTATCAATATATTTTCTGAGGTCAAGTAGTGTTTGCTTCAGAATTTGGGTGCTCTGGTGTTCGGTGCATGTATGTTTAAGAGAGTTAAGTCATCTTTTTGAATTGCAGCCTTAATCATTACATAATATCCTTCTTTGTCTTTTTAAATTGTTTTTGGTTTAAAGTCTGAGCTCTCTAATTTGAGAATGGCTACCCCTGCTTGTTTTTGTTTTCTATTCACCTGATGTATCTTTTTCTACCCATTTACTTTGAATTTGTGACTCTCTTTGGCCTGTAGGTTGGTATTTTATAGGCAGCATATGGTTGGATCTTTTTTTTCTTTTTTTATCCAGTTTGTCACTCTGATTCTTTTAAGTCGAGTGCTTAGACTGTTTACATTCGTGTTTAATACTGATACATGAGATTTTGTTTCTGCCATAGTGTTGTAAGCTACCTGCCTTAAGAATTCAAATGTGTAGTTGTTTTATAGGCTCTGTGAGCTTTGTACTTATGTGATTTTTTTTTTTATGATAGTGAGAGTTGTTATTTCATTTCCAAGTTTGGAACTCCTTTGAACATCTCTTGTAGAGCTGATTTAAAGGTGACAAATTTCCTTAGTGTTTGTTAGAGGAGGACTTTATTTTCCTTCAATTTTGAAGTTTAGTATGGCTGGATATAAAACTCTTGACTTATTTCTTCTCCTCCTCCTCCTCCTTCTTCTTCCTCCATTTTCTTCTGTCTTTCTTCTTCTTATTCTAGGTTGAAAACAGGCCCTCATTCTCTTCTGGCTTATAGGATTTCTGATGTTAGTCTAATGCCATTCCCTTTAGAAGTGATTCCGTGTTTCTCTCTTGCTGCACTTAGCATATTTTCTATCACACTGACTTTGGAGAGTTTGACAACGATACACCTGGGTAAAGTTCTTCTTGTGATGTATCTTGCAGAATTTCTTTGGTCTTCTTGTATTTGGATTTCTAGGTCTCTCAAGACCAGGGAAGTTTTTTTTAAATTATTTCCTCAATTATATATTCCATACTTTTTGCTTTAGCTTCTTTTCTCTCTGGAATGGCTGTGATTTGTAGGTTTGGTTGCTTTACATGGTTCCTTACTCCTAATAGGTTTTGCTCATTCTTCTTAATTTTTAAAATATTTGTCTTACTGGGTTAATTTGAAGGACCTGTTTTTCTCTCAAATTTTTCTTCTACTTGGTCATGCCTACTGTTAAAACTTTGTACTGTGTTTTATATCTCCATCACTAAGTTTTTTAGTTCTTTTTTAAAAATGTTGCCAATCTCTCTTTTCACTTCCTGAGTTGTTCTGCTAATTTCTTTTTGTTGGTTATCAGCTTTTTCTTGCATCTTGTTGAGCTTCTGTATAATCAGTATTCTGAATTTATTATCTGACATTTCAGGGATTTCATCTTGTTTAGGGTCTGTTGCTGAAAAGGTGGTGTGCCCCTTTGGAAGGGTAACACTGTTTTTTCATACTTTCAGAGTTGTTTCTCTGGTTCTTTCTCATCTAAATGAGCTGTGGTGGCTCTTATGTATGAATTCCTTTGATATAGATGGCCTATGTGTTTAGGCTTTCCCAAATTTGGGTTGTAATGCAGTGTAGTGTGAGTGTGGTCTGGCTCACTGCCTCATGTAGGCTAGGGTAGCTGTCCCCAACTTTTTTGGCATTAGGGACTGGTTTCATGGAAGACAGTTTTTCCATGGTGGGAGGCTATATCATATCATCAGGCATTAGATTTTCATGGGTGGGCAACCTAGATCCCTTGCACACGCAGTTCACAGTAGGGGTCATGCACCTATGAAAATCTAATGCCTCCATGAATCTGACAGAAGACAGAGCTCCACTTGCCCACCATTCACCTCCTGCTGTGCAGCCCATGCCCTAACACACCACTGACTAGTACCAGATGGCAGCCCAGGGGACACCTGGCTTACCATGTTCCTTAGTGTGCCCAAGTGTCAGCAAATTATTTGATGTATTACATTGCTCAACTTCCAGGCCAGCAGGTGGTGCTAAAGGGTAAGAGCTGATTACTGTCAATGTGGTTGTGATCCTCGTTTGCTGGAAGAAGCTCTCTTTTGTCTCATCATTGAGCTGGTATGTGGAGTGTACTGTAGTCTGAGCTCCCTGGAGAGCCAAGGGTGGGGCTAAACTGGACAGGCCCACCTACAGGTCCACTGATGGCAGGCATAGACACCAGCTCCAAGCCATGGCATGGTGTGTGGTCTCTGAGTGCCCAGAGGTGTACCTCCGCAAGATGTTAAGGGACCTCTGCTGCCTCAAACTCTTAGCTCAAGGTAGGTTGGGCAGTCTGAACTCCTAATCTGGAAGACTGGGAGCTCCAGGTACCTGGGGATATGTCCTGGCACTGAGCAGAGAGCATATAGCACCAAGGACAGGTGACTCGGTGTGTTATGGCATGGGGCACAGGTACCTTGTTGCACAAGAATTGCTACACCAGGAGGGTGGGTTGACTTAGACTACTAATTTGGGTGTGTAGAAATGGAGGCCACTTGATACTGGGGTGGCATAGTTCTCCAACAGATTAGAGGGGCAAGCTGTGGCCCCTGTATTCTGATTCTGTGTCATGGAGCTGACCCTGGCTTCAGGTTTTGCTACCTGGGAGAAACCACAGGATCAAGCTCTCTTCTACTGATTGGACAGCTGATTCAAGGGGAGAGGAGCGAAGTCCTTCCTGCTTGTCTCCTCCCTCTTCAACTGCTTTCTTAGATGTATAGAAATGGGGGCACTTCTTTTTCTCATAGTTCTCTGCAGCCTTGAATTCCTGTGTTCAAGGAATCCTCCAGCCACAGTCTCCCAAGTAGCTAGAACTACAAGAGCATACCACCACATTGACTAATTTTTAAAATTTTTTTGTAGAGACAAGGTCTTTCTATGTTGCCCAGCTTCATCTCAAATTCCTGGCCTCAAGCAATTCTCTCTCTTTGGTTTTCCAAAATGCTAGGTTACAGGCATGAGCCACTGCACCTGGGCTATTTTTTCAAGCATGCCTCATAATGTTTACCAGATAAATGTGAATGAAAAATTTGCAGAGGATCTCTTTTTTCCTTCAAAGAGAGTTAATTTTTCTTCCACCATTTCTGATCCTGTGAAGATGTGATTTTAGGCTTTGTTAGAGTTTGTCTATTGCTCTTTTGTCCTTACTCCTAAGGATGACTTTTTTGGAGTCTCAGTTGAGAGCTCAATATTTTGTTTTTGTTTTTTTCAGTGCTCCTTCTTCTTGGCAGTGCTTGCTTGTCAACCTCTGTCTCCTCAACACTCTGGACTGCTAAAATATCTACTTGACTCTTTAGTTGGTTTGTTTGGAATTTTTGACATTTTTTTCTGTGTATTTAAGAATCACCTAATGATTTGAGTGGAATATCCATGTAGATTTTTGGCTTTTTCTCTACAAGTCTTTGTGGGGGAGCATTTTAGTCCCTGAAGCCCCATGTGATTTAATAAACCCAAACTTTAACCTCTACCTTTTTAGCCCACTTAGCTTGCAGTTTTATGGTTGGGCTTTATTTCCCATCATTGATTTGGAAAATTCTCCTACACAAAAAAGAAAGATTATGTGTAAAATTTGCTTCACCGGAATTTCCTTACTCTCAAAGTTTGTAGCCCTGAAAGGCTTACCTGTATTGGTTTATTTCCCATGTCTTTAGACAGGCAATTTAGACAAGCAATTTTGTATGTTAGACAAGCAATTTTATATGTTTGCCCAGCATTTGTAAGTGTTCTAAGTGAGAATGATTTTTTAATGTACTTTGCTTCATTGATTGAAAGCAGAACTACCGTATCTCTTCTTCATTCTGAAATTTTTCTGATGCTTAGTACAGTTCTGTAAGTATTGATGGAGAGTAAATGATTGCTGTTGCAAATCTGTTCAAGGTTCAAATTATATTTAACAGATAAAATTAGTTTTCATGTAATAATTACCATGAGCCATACAGGTTAACTAGTTGTAAACCTTGCTTATATGTCCTGGAATAAAAACATGTGTTTGGTACGTTAGGAAAGGTCTCTGATAACCAAAGTAGAAGTGAAGGATTAGCGATAGTCACTTAAGCTCTCTTAATTAAACTTCAAATCTGACATATAATTTTTCTGCTCTTTGAATTTTGATCATTGGAAAGTTTCCATAGAAATGGAAATTCTTATCAGAATCTCTTATGTTTTCATCTCTAGGAAGATGAAGCCCTCAGTACATTCTGAAGAAGATGATTTTGTTCCAGAATTACATAGAAATGTTCACCCTCGAGAACGGCCTGATTGGGAAGAAACACTTAGCGCAATGGTAAATCAATTTTATAAATATTATTTATGCATGTTGTACGTACATGAGGAAAAGGAACAGAAGAAATAGTACCCATGGAAAAAACTATTTTGTTGCTTTGTTCATTTATTCAGGAAATATTTATTGAGCAAATACTATATTCTAGGCACTGTTCCAGATGCAATAGGCAGAGTATTAGGATTACAGAGTGGTAAAATACAGTGTGAAAGGATAGCTGCTAGTTATGTTGGGTGGTCACCAATGGCTTCTGTAAGAAGGTGAGATTTGATCAAAGACTTGAAGGATGTGAAGGAATGAGTGGTATGTTTATCTGTGAACTCATTTTAGGCAATGGAAGAACAAGTTAAAGGCTGTGGCATAGGATTAAAAAGCATGTTGAAAGAAACATTAATAGGACTCTGGCTGAAATTGGATGAGCTGTGGGGAAGAACAGAAGATTAGGTCAGAGAAGTGGTTTGGGTGGGTGGACAGCAGAAGGTGCAGTATCTTGCCTTTTATTGGTGAGGACTTTGGCATTTTATGCTGACTGAAATGGGAAACTATCAGAGGATTTTTTGACTGAGAAACAACATGATCTGGCTTAGGAAATCCTAGGCTGTTGTTAGTAGGAGGAGGCAAAAGAGGAAGTAAGGAAGCCAATTAGAAGAGTGTTAAGATAGGTGAACAGTGATAGTACCTTGAACGAGGATGAAAGCACATAAGGTGAGGAGTGGTTAGATTTAAGATATGGTTTTGCACATAAAGTCAACCATTTGTACCAATAAATACAATGTAGAGTATGAGATAAAGAGAGATGTCAAGGATGATTTCAAGTTTTTTGGTTTGATCAACCTGAATAATATAATTTATATTTACTAAGACGCAAAAACAGTTTTGTTGGCGGATGGGTAGAAAAGTCAGCAGTCTAGTTTTCCACATAAGTTTGAGGTACCCATTTTGTTTGTTAAAACTTTTTGTAGTTTAGATATATTAATAAGAACAGTGGATTTTTTTTTTGTGGGAGATGACATTTTACTTAATTGTAGTGCAGAGTTAGCGTTCTCTGTTGTCAAAATTTAATGCAAATGTTTATCTGTTAATGCTGATTTGTAATGTTATTTTTACTTATTTCATTTGTGGAAGTGTGCTTTCCCTTAGATAGGTACTGCAAATACTGACATAATTTCATGGACATATGATTTTAGTTGAGCATATTCATCACATGGAAGACATTTATAAAATTCTTTTAAAGTGTCCTCTTTATGTTTCTTTTTAGCCTATCATTTTATTTTTGATTAATCAATTCTAGTTGAGAGTTAGGTGGAAGCTCCTGAATTGCACAGATAAATGGAGTTTGCAGTGTGGAAATGATTTTATACTTACTTGTGATCTGTAAAACCATGTTAGACCTGTAGTTTGAAAAAATATTTACTTCAGATTTGTATGGGGATGGAAAGAATGCTCTCTTCTTGTTTTATGTTTGATAGTTTGGGAAATACACTCAATAACTTGTGATTAGTTGTGATTCTAAGGATACTAGTTGTCATCATAATGACTTTATTGCCAGTGTTTATTCCATAATCTATGTTTTGTCTTGTAATTTTAGGTTAAATTCAACAAGAAGTATCAAGTCTGTAGCAAAAACTAATTGTCAAACCATTTAGTATTTAGAGATGGAAAATATGTGAAACTAATAAGCCTTTTTCTGCTCCACACATATTTTTAACAAAAATGGTTATACTTATCTTAGTAGATTCCTCTTCAGGTTGTAGTGAATTAACGTTGCTCAAGTTATGTGAGGATTTTCTTGCCACATAGACTCTTCTTAGGGGCTAATTCTTCAGCCACTTCAAACTCAACATTGATCCTTAACAATAGCAACTAAGAAACGTTGGTTCCATTTGTTGACTCATCAAGAATCAAGGAAAATCACTTGAAATCATTTGCCTTGTTTTTAAGTTGGCTATTGATCTTGCTCTCAGTGCCCTCAACTCTTGAAGTGACTATTTTCACCAATAGGCTTAAACTAGTTTGTTTTCTCTAGATGTATATTTTTGGTTGCTGCAGTCAAACATGATTTAATAGACTTAACACTAGTAAATGGCTTTCTTTGGTTGACTACTAAATGAGTTACAAGAAAAATTATTTAGATTGCAGCCCTGTTATTATATTTTATGCTTGTGAAGAAATTCTTTATGATGATACACTCTGGGAATTTTCTAATTTTTCAGAATGTTACTTTTCTATGAGTTAAGAATATTGTGATGAGTGCCTAATTTGGTAATGTCAGTGTATAGCCTGTTTTTTTAGCATAGCTCTAATGTTTTGAATAATAAACATAATGTTTTGCCATCTAATTTGATAACAAAATAATTGACAGCCTTCTGTGCCTTAAAAGTATGACATTCAAAGTCCACTTATCTCTTCTTATTTTTACATAGCATATTTTTACAGGTAATTTTTAAAAACATACTACAGAAATACACATGGAAATTGAAGTCTTCATTTATAATTTATAATTTATAGTGTGCCATGCAGCAGTATGAATTGAAGGGAGTACCACATGTGGTCTTTTTGCATCTACTTAATTCTCTCATTGTATTGGAAAAGCAGCCATAAATAATACATAAACAAATGAGCCTTTGTTCCAATTTTTATTATTTATGGACACTGATATTTGAATTCCATGTAATTTTCACAGGTCATTGGATAATCACTCTTCTTTTCACTTTTCCCCCAAACATTTAAAAATGTAAAAACTTTTTTTATCCTAGGGGTTATACAAGATTAGGTGGTGGGTTAGACTGGCCCTCATTTTTCAACTGCTTCTTTATATTTGTAGCTTTAAGATGTAAGACTTTCCTAAGCCTTCCAGATGGAAAATAGTTTTATTTTACTTCTCATAGTACGTTGTGATCTTTTTGAGGAATGGTAGGAAACATCTTCTATTTATTTTGTTGAAGGATAAGGTTTAAAAGAGGATATAATCATGACTCTCATATACTAATGTAGAATGAACACAAACCCAAGATATTTAACTTATTAATTCATGAAGGAATCAGTTGTTAAAAATGGTTTGAAGGAGAATTCAAAGTACCTTACACCTATAGATCAGTCATGCAGCATTGCATGCAAATAGATGCAAAACTGGCAAAACTGTTCAGTTTTACTGGACATCATTTGTATTTTATTGACAGGAATAATTTGTATTACTGTCAGTTTTCTATAAGTTAACTGCAATCTCTACAGAGGTATAACATAGCCTGGTCAACAGACAAACGAAATCCTATACCTCTGTTGAATCAACTAATCTTTGGAGGTACCAGCATTCCTTTGAAAGTATATTTGGTAATCTTTTATGGCTATTTTTAGATCTTCCACAATTTTTCTCTGCAATTTTTCTAACCTTTAGTAACTCTATATTGAATTTGTCAAATAGAAAGACAGATGCTTTTAGCTTTTATGCGATGGTCTGTTTTAAAATGTCATATGCTGTATACATGTGAAATTAGTGAACTCTCTTTTCTGGAGTCCACACTGATTTGTCTAACTACTTGTGGAAATTACTGTTTGTATCATAAGTTTTAATACTTTGTCACATTCTCATTTTATACTCATAATAATTTCTTTTATCTGTAAGCTTCTTGAGGGCAGGACTTGTAATTCTTCTTACATTAAAAACAAGTCACAATCAATAAATAGTGCATTTCTTAGGTTG
Organism: Carlito syrichta; assembly: GCF_000164805.1. NCBI lineage: Eukaryota > Metazoa > Chordata > Mammalia > Primates > Tarsiidae > Carlito > Carlito syrichta. The sequence continues at coordinate 343 of NW_007249888.1, read as the reverse complement.
CAAAAAGTGGTTATCGTGAACGATGAAAAAGGTATAAATGTGGTTAAAACTTCTATCATTTCTGTAGAAAAGTATATTCATTTTATTTTTTTATTTTTATTTTTTAATAATCAATATTTTTTATTATGGTTTTGTGGGGTACAGTTAATGGTTAGGTGTACAGTTACGTTTCATTCAGGCACCCTGTTGATAAGAGGTATTTCCCCATCCCCAGGCAGATATTTGCTACTGTTAATCCCATCTCCCTCCCCCTCCCATAGTTTCCCAATACCATCAGTCATTTTCTTATAGTATTACATTGAATGTTCAAAGTCTATTATATGAGTGAGAACATGTGATACTT
>NW_007249887.1:775220-782224 GCF_000164805.1 Carlito syrichta | reverse complement strand
CCAGTAGCAAATATCTGTCTGGGGCTGGGAAAACACCTCTTATCAACAGGGTGTCTGAATGAAACGTAATTGTACACCTAATCCTTAACTGTACCCCACAAAACTATAATAAAAATACTGATTAAATAAAAAAAAAAAAATATTTTTATATTAATTTTTCATTAAATGGGGGGTAGAATTTACCTCTGAACCCACCTTGGCCTGTGATTTTCTTTGTAAGAAGGCTTAAAATTCATAATTCAATCTGTATTTGTTGCAGTTCAATTCAGGTTGTTTCTTCTTGAGTTAGTTTCAATGTCTTATGTATTTATAAAAGGTTTTTCCATTTCATGTATGTTTTCTTAATTCTTGGCATACAGCTGCTTATCATAATTCCATATAATCTTTTTTATTTCTAAAAAGTTAATAGTGATTCCTTTTTCATTCTTGAAATTAGGGATTTGAATCTTCTGTCTTTCTTGTTCAGTCTAGCTAAGTGTTTATCAATTTTTAAGAAATGTTTTCAAAGAATCTTTGATTTCCTGATATTTCCTGTTTTTCTTTGTTTTTTAAAAAATTTTTATTTTAAAGTTGTGGGGTACAATTCAGTGTTAGGTATACAAATATTCATTGTATCGGTACGCTTGTTGATGAGGTGTGTCCCCCCTTTCCCAGGCAGATATCAACTACTGTTAATTCCACCTTCCTGCCCCTCTCACCACCCGCAGTTTTCTGCTACTGTCAATCATTTTCTTATAGTATTATGGTAGTTGTTCAAGGTCCACTCTTGAGTGAGAACATGTGATACTCAGCTCTTTGTTTCTTTGAGAGATCAGTCAGTATTATAAACTCTAACTCCATCTACGTTGTTGCGAAGTTCATGATTTTGTTATTCTTTATGGCTGTGTATATTCGGTTGTGTATATGTACCACATTTTTTTATCCAGTCCTTTTTTGACGGGCAGCACAGTTGGTTCCATGTTCCTACTATTGTGAACAATGCTGCAATAAACATATGTGTGCAGGTATCTTTTTTGTAAAGTGATTTGAGTTCTTCCGGTTATATTCCCAGTAGGGGGATTGCAGGGTCAATTTTTAGAACTTTTAGGAATCGCCACACTGTTTTCCACAGAGACAGTACTAGTTTACACACCCACCAACAGTGTAGAAGTGTTCCCTTTTCGCCACATCCTCTCCAACATCTGCTATTTTTTGAGTTATTGATGATGGACATTCTGACTAGAGTTAGTTGGTATCTTAGTGTACTTTTAATTTACGTCTCCTTGATGACTAGTGAGGCTGAACATTTTTTCATGTATCTGTTGGCTGCTCATATGTCTTCTTTTAAGAAGTGTCTATTCATATCTTTCGCCCACTGAGAAAGGGGCTGTTTTTTTTTCTTTTCAGCACACTTGAATTCCTTGTAGATCCTTGATTTTAGACCTTTGTCAGTCATGGAGTTGGAAAATATTTTTTCCCAGTCTGTGGACTGTCTCCCTGCTCTCTTGATGGTTTCTTTGGCTTTGCAGAAGATTGTCAGTTTAATGAGGTCCCGCTTGTCTATCTTGTCTCTTATGGCATGGGCACTTTGGGTTTTAATCAGGAATTCGTTGCCTCAATCATTATTGTTTTATTTCTTCTATTTTCATTTTCATTTGCTATTCTTTTTATAGTTCATTATGGAGGACGTTTAGATTATTCATTTGAACTTTTTTTAATACTAGCATCTAGCAGCTGCAATTATCTCTAAAGATGATGTTAGCTGCAGCTGTAAGTTTTGGTATGATGTATCTTTGCTATGTAAAAAACTCTACTGCCTGCGCATTCATAACAAGCTTAATCCCAATATTCATATTCTTATACACAAATCAAGAAACAATTATTTCTAACTGGCACTGAATAACTATCCAAACTATAAAATTTTACCTAAGCTTCAAGATAGACTATTTCTCCATAATTTTTGTACCAGTAGCCCTATTCGTCACATGATCCATCATAGAATTCTCAATATGATATATACATTCAGACCCCCATATCAACCGCTTTTTAAAATATTTATTAATTTTCCTCATCACCATATTAATTTTAGTCACCGCTAATAACCTATTCCAACTTTTCATTGGGTGGGAAGGAGTAGGTATTATATCTTTCCTCCTCATCGGATGATGATACGGACGAACAGATGCAAACACAGCAGCCCTACAAGCGATCCTTTATAACCATATTGGAGATATTGGCTTTATCTTAGCTATAGCATGATTCCTAACTTACTCCAACTCATGAGAATTTCAACAAATTTTTATCACTACCCCAAATTCCAGTACACTTCCCTTACTGGGTCTCCTCCTAGCAGCTGCAGGAAAATTCGCACAATTTGGACTCCACCCATGACTTCCCTCTGCCATAGAAGGTCCAACCCCCATTTCCGCTCTACTCCACTCAAGCACTATAATTGTAGCCGGAGTTTATCTACGAGTCCGATTCTACCATCTTCTAGAAATAAAATAATTCAAACTATCGCACTATGTTTAGGAGCCATTACCACCGTCTTTACAGCAATCTGCGCTCTAACACAAAATAACATTAAAAAAATCGTCGCATTCTCCACCTCCAGTCAACTAGGCCTTATAATAGTAACTATCGGAATTAATCAACCCCACCTAGCATTTCTCCATATCTGTACTCACGCCTTCTTTAAAGCCATGCTCTTCATATGCTCAGGATCTATTAGCATCCTCACTTCTAGACCTCCTCTGATTAGAAAAAACAATACCAAAAACCACAGCCATAGTCCATATGCACACATCCACCATCACCTCCAGTCAATCAGGCATAATCAAACTATACTTTATATCCTTTTTCATCACTATGATACTTGGAGCCCTTCTCATTATCTAAAACCCCGAGTAATCTCAAGCACAATAAAAATAGTGACAAATAAAATTCAACCAGCAACCCCCATCAACCAACTACCACCGCTATATAAAGATGCCACCCCTACAGAATCTTCACGAAATAAACTAAATATATCACCCCCAAAAGCAACCCAATCCTCCAAACTCTTAAGTCCAATATTATCACGATATATTATTCACACAACCACAAACAACTCTAATAATAAGCCCAACAACAATACCCCTCATATAGAAACGCTTGATGCCCAAGCCTCCAGATATTCCTCCATAGCCATCGCCGTTGTATATCCAAATACAACCAATATTCCACCTAAATAAATCAAAAATACCATTAACCCAATAAAAACACCCCCAAAACTTAACACTATCCCACATCCAACCCCACCACTAACAATTAAACCCAAACCCCCATAAATAGGAGAAGGCTTTGAAGAAAACCCAATAAAGCCTATTTAAAAAATTATACTCAATAAAAACACAACATACGTCATTAGTTCCCACATGGACTTAAACCATGACTAATGACCCGAAAAATCACCGTTGTTATTCAACTACAAGAACCTAATGACAAACCTACGAAAAACACACCCCTTATAAAAATTATTAATCACTCATTCATTGATCTCCCTGCACCCTCTAATATTTCCGCATGATGAAACTTCGGCTCCCTCCTAGGAATTTGCCTAGGGCTTCAAATCACCACAGGACTAATCTTAGCCATACACTACACATCAGACACAATAACCGCATTTTCCTCCATAACACATATCTGCCGAGACGTGAACTACGGATGAATCATCCGATACTTACATGCAAACGGAGCATCCATATTCTTCATCTGCCTATTTATACATGTAGGCCGAGGTCTATACTATGGCTCTTTTACCTTCCTAGAGACATGAAATATTGGAATCCTATTATTATTTACCATCATAGCAACAGCATTTATAGGCTATGTACTTCCATGAGGACAGACATCATTTTGAGGCGCCACCGTCATTACCAACCTCCTATCAGCCATCCCCTATATTGGCACCAACCTAGTTGAATGAATTTGAGGAGGCTTCTCAGTCGACAAAGCTACCCTTACACGATTCTTCGCCTTCCACTTTATCCTCCCATTTATGGTAACAGCCTTTGTGATTGTCCACCTCCTGTTTCTCCACGAAACCGGATCTAACAACCCATCAGGAATCTCTTCCGATACCGACAAAATTCCATTCCACCCATACTTCACAATCAAAGACATCCTAGGACTAATAATTTTAATGCTACTCCTCATAACCCTAGTTCTCTTCATACCAGACCTCCTGGGAGACCCAGATAATTATACTCCAGCCAACCCCCTAAACACCCCACCCCATATCAAACCAGAATGATACTTCTTATTTGCATACGCTATTCTATGATCCATTCCCAACAAACTAGGAGGTGTCCTAGCCCTAGTAATATCCATCCTAATTCTAGCCATTATCCCAATATTACACACATCCAAACAACGAAGCATAACCTTTCGTCCTCTCAGCCAATGCCTATTCTGAATACTAGTAGCTGACCTGCTAACACTAACTTGAATCGGAGGCCAACCTGTTGAACATCCATTCATCATTATTGGCCAAGCAGGCTCCATCCTATATTTCCTGACCATTCTAATCCTTATACCCCTAATTAACCTAATTGAAAATAAAATACTCAAATGATAAGTCCTCGTAGTATCACCATTACTTTGGTCTTGTAAACCAAAAATGAAGGAAACAACCTCCCTAGGACCCTCACCTCAAGGAAGAGGCTCTATACCCCACCACCAACCCCCAAAGCTGGCATTCTTAATAAACTATTCCCTGCACGCCCAAAGAACTTGATCATTCTTATATAACATGTCAGTAATATAGGTTTATATGTATCTGAGTGTGAATTTCAGATGAAGGGTTTTTTAGTACATGTATGTCCCATGAAATATTTACAATATCTCATTTCTGTGGGGGGAAAGGTGACTAAATTTGGACATAGGCATGTTCTTTCAGGGTTGTTCTGGGCTCGACTTTATTATAGTGACTGGACTGTTTTACAGTTCTGCAGGGACAAAGGTTAATTAATAGATTTTTGTCTGGTAGAAATGAAAATAATTTCTGTTGGGTGGATCAGATATCCCCCACAGGTTGTGATTTCTTGGACTGCAAGAGAATAATCTTTTGTATCTAACCCTGAGATCCTACCTGTTGTCCTGTGTGGTGCCTGACTGGCTCAGGACTACCATATAGCTAGACCATTCTTCCTTTGTTCATAATCTACTGCTGTTGTGTATTCTACTTAATAGGGTAATTGTTAGACAGGAAACAGCTAGAGAAAGGCTAGACAGACAAACAGGCAAGTCCTGTGGTAACAATGTAGTGAACTCCTGGCAGGCCTCTCAGGCTCAGCATTGGTAAACAAGCTCCTTGTGAACCTCTCAAGCTAGAGCTAAAGTCCTCACTGCTGGGATCAAAAAGCAACCAATCAGTTCACCATTAGGCCCCTACCTCCTGCCGGTTGGTCCTTAGTACTGACCAATCAAAACAGCAACAGCTCACAACTAGTGGGAGCCCATCAGCTTGGATTTAGGTCTATACAAGCACCAGGTTTTGGCCCCACACAGGCAACCCCTTTCAGGGCCCCTCCCGCTGTGGGAGCTTCTCTGTTCTCTCAATAAATCCTGCTTTATCACTTTCTGGCCATCTGTGTCCCCCCATTCTTCCTGGGCAGGTGACAAGAACCTCAACCCAGAAGATCGCGGAGCTGAAGAGTCGTGCACCCCAGAGGCTGGTTTGCCAACCCACGGAGCCAACTGAAGCAGGAGAGCTGGTGGAATAAGGCCAGATTCCGAAGCTGAGACACCCCGGAGGGCTAGGCCTGCCAGCTCACCGAACCAGCAACACTCTCAGGGCCTGGCTTGCCAGCCCACTAGAGCCATCACTCTGGGGGGCTAGCTCGCCAGCCCATGGAATTGCAACGCTCAGGACTTGACTTTCCAGCGCATTAGAACTGACACTTCTGGAGCTAGGCTTACCAGCCCCTTGATGACCCTCTCTGGGGCTTGGTTGGCCGGCGCATTGAGCTGACACTCTCGAAGCCCAGGCTGACCTGAAAAATCCACATCAATTTCATGTTTATTGATGCTGTTATATGGTTCTCTGATGCTACAGTCCTTTCTGTCTGAGGTGAGACAGGTTCTCAAGATTGACTTCAAAGCAGTGGAATGTGTCAGACACCCCTGGCTAGGCAGCCAGCTTCACTTTGGAGCTCTTGTGCAGGGCAGAAACGGGGAATAAGGCGAATGAAGGACCCAGGGCACACATTTGAAGACGCACTAAGGTCCTCCAGTGAGTGGCTCTTTAAGTTGTGAGGCCCTGGCACCTCACAAGCTTCCCCTAGTCGCAGCTCTGCTCTCCTGCCTGATGGGTTGAAAGACTTCATTGTTAGTAATTCTGCCTTACAAGGTAGTGGTCGGTGTGGCTTGCAAATGACACCAGTGAAAGATGTTTTATATACAGCAGACGCCTGGTGTATCTTTACCTACAAAAAAGGTTAACTGAAATTATCTGAGCTTCTTCCAGAACTCTGCCGTACGGGTGCCACTGTCTACCTACTTTTCGATATGCTTACAGTGTTTTGGTCTACAATACTGAGAAAGCAAAGTTAAATGTAATCATTTCTGTGATTTAGATCACAGCATATGGCTGAGTCAGTTAAATAAAATAGGAAATGTTTAATATTAGAGGAGTTGCATTACAGTGATTAGGCATTTACTGTTATTAAATTTGAATGTAGATTCTTTTTTTTTTTTTTTTTTTTGAGTTGGAGTCTCACTCTGTCGCCCAGACTGGAGTGCAGTGGCCGCTCCCGGTTTGACATAACACAATACAACTTAGGAAGCATTCTGGTAAGAAAAAAAATATTAAACCTGAGTCTGAATAAGCCTCTAGACTTAAATACCTATTTTCAAGAAATACAGAAAACATTGCTAAATTCTACCAATCTCATTTCCAGAGAAAGGAGAAAACCTGGAGATTTAAAGACTCAAGGGATATGGCAAATCAACTGTAAAGTGTGGACCCTATGGAGATCCTGACT